>NC_044064.1:2481097-2521097 GCF_902167405.1 Gadus morhua
CATAACTTGTCATGCCACGAGGTATGGTATAGCACTAACAACACATCCAGACGATAATAACTCCAATCCTCTGAGTTGTATAGAATGTGGGTCTGCCATCACATCCCCAAAGCCCAGAGAGGGAGAGAAGGGACTCATGTGTATGTGTTAATGTGTGTTAGTGTGTGTGTTAAAGTGTCTGCGTGCGTTTCAGTTTATGTGAATGTGTGTGTTTTTTAGTGTGAATGCGTTAGTTGGTCTGGTGCGTGTGTGTTAGTCTATGTGTTAGTGCAGGTGTCTTTATAAACCGAAAATCAGGATTTCTTTCTTCCCGTCTCCATGACTTCTGCTACGTCGAATTCGACATTATTACAGTAGACAATTCCATTGTCTCCCGGTACAATAGAGAAAATAACAGGAACTGAATACTTGTACAAGAGGTAAGTGTTAAACAGCATAAGGATTGCACGGCGTCGCTGGGGCTCGTCGTCATGCTGCCTCTCTCCCCCTCGGTTTGTGTGAAGTGCTTATTATTCCGGGGTGTCTGTGTGACTCTTCTGGGTTGTATCCCAGAAGAGCAGGGAAGAGACGGGGAAACTGGGTTGAATCCCAGAGCCCGCTCTGGAATGAAGAACAGGGTTGGGGAGTCGCTGTGTGTGTGTGTGTGTGTGTGTGTGTGTGTGTGTGTGTGTGTGTGTGTGTGTGTGTGTGTCTGTGTGTGTGTGTGTGTGTGTGTGTGTGTGTGTGTGTGTGTGTCTGTGTGTGTGTGTGTGTGTGTGTGTGTGTGTGTGTGTGTGTAGGTGTGTGCGTGTGTGAGTGTGTGTGTGCACGTGTGAGTATGTGTGTGTGTGTGCGCGCCTGTGTTTGGTGTTAAATCCAGATTGTATGTATATTTCAATAATTAACCCAGCCTTGGCGGCCCCTAAAAAAACTAACTCTCGGGATTAAGCATTAAAAAAAGACCAATTAGACATACTGTCTGTCTTTAATGTTGCTGACATCAGCCGCTGATTTTGTATAGAATTGTAAACTTTATTGTAGCATGGCAAAAACTCATTTCACAACAACAAACCACTCCGAAATGACCCACAAAAATGCAGTGCTGCGTGTGTGGGCATACGGTCCACACAGCGAGTTCCGTTCCGCATCGTGGAGCAGCGCGGAACGGAACTGGATGATGAACATTCAAATATGTGCACATCGTCTCCAAACCGGCTTTCTGTGCGAGCGCCTCCCAGTTATATATCACCTCGCAGCGGGCTACGTCCTGACAGCGTCATGATGTAAATTGGTCCCTTCGGCTGCGTCTCCCCTTTCGTTCTCTCTGTGCTTCCAGATGCCCGCTATTCCCTGCTCTCCCGTCACCCGATCGAGAGGCAGATCGGCTGGTGGAAGCGGGGGGGGGGGAAAGCGGCAGGAATAAAGTAGCACTGAGTCCGTGCAGATCTTTTTTCTCACAAACCCCATTAAGACAATTTTTAGACACTCGACGACGGCGGGGGCTGCGCCGGGTGGAAAATAGAAGCTTTGTTACGGTACTTGACGTTGAAACGGTGCTTGAAGAACAAATGCTTTCCTTGTTAAGATTTACGTGTTGACGTTGCGATTGTGTTCCCGAAATAGGTCGGAATTACGACGTTTCCCGAAACCTGTTGACAAATTGCAGATGATTAAAGATACAGCTCAGTGACGTGCAAGGTGTGTGTTTGTGTTGAGTCTGTTTTGGTGTGTCTGTGTGTGTGTGTGTGTGTGTGTGTGTGTGTGTGTGTGTGTGTGTGTGTGTGTGTGTGTGTGTGTGTGTGTGTGTGTGTGTGTGTGTGAGAGAGTGAGTGAGTGAGTGTGTGAGAGAGAGAGTTTACTTCCTTATCCACCCTACTTTCCCAAATAGGATTTCGTTTTATGACATAGTAGTGACAGGCGATCGATGCCACATTTAAGAGATATCGAATGGGTCTGGTACAAAATAACCAATGAGGTCCATCATAAATGAGGAAGAATGAATGGTCCAATGGGAACTCTCTCTATGAAAACACCTTAACAAACCTTTTCTAACAGCAAAACCCAAACCCAAATCAAATACCTATGTTAGGTCGACTACTTGGCATCATGGAAGTGAAAAAAAAGCATTTCTTCTCTACATTAGCTCAGACCGTTGTAGATGTGTACACGGAGAGTTGATAGTGTATTACCAACGCTTGATTAATTACACAGTGATACTGTGCACGCTGGTCCCAAGAAGTTTCCAGAGACGCGGTCGGAGAGACAAATAGGGGGTGGCGAGGTAATTCCATGAGCTGACAAAGCCAATGCATTATACGCCCCTTATCTAAGCAAAAGGCGATGGTGGGGCGGGAACTGTAACACAGAGCAAATTGCCAAGGAGATAAAGGACAAGCTCACATTTAAAGAGAAGGAGGGGCTTGTTTTTGGTCCTTTTAAGGGTTCCAAAGGCATTTGAGGTTGATATTTGGATTCAGTGTTGAGGATCGGCGGGTTGACTCTCTCTCTCTCTCTCTCTCTCTCTCTCTCTCTCTCTCTCTCTCTCTCTCTCTCTCTCTCTCTCTCTCTCTCTCTCTCTCTCTCTCTCTCTCTCTCTCTCTCTCTCTCTCTCTCTCTCTCTCTCTCTCTCTCTCTCTCTCTCTCTCTCAGGACTGATACATAAATTCCTCCAAACCAATGCTCGAAAAAGTTTCATTCATCAACATTGGGTAGAGGAGTGAGGTTTATTATCCTAAGATCTTTTGCTTATTTAATTGAAAACTCATAGCATTATAAAGGTATTGTGTTTATAAAAGTGTTGTTTCTATGTCTTCTAACCAATGACACAGATATCCTCAGCCTCATCTTCCATTACAATGGAGGGTTTTTTGGAACACAATTGTAATCAAGCCTCACAGCTCGTGACATAGTTCACAGATTATGATTTAATGACAAGAAGCTTGCTAGAGACAATAATCCTTTTCCCTGATTGTCACTGAGTGTGGATATCCATTGTTCAGGACCGCTTCTCAAAGCCCAAAGTTAGTGTCTATTATCAAAGACAGAATCTCGAGTGCTCCCAGAGATTTGGAAATGGGAGCAACACATTTTCTTTTCACCACGCTCCCCGAGAACAACATAGGGAACAAAAAATAGCATCTCCCCATTGTATAACTCTCACTCTCACACACACAAAAAAGAAAGTGTCTTCAATCAGATGTAGTTTCCAGGGGCCCATAGACAACTACATTTCACAGGGCGAGAGCTCTACTGCTGGGGCTCCACAAACCGTCTTCTGTTGGCTCTGAAACATTTTATCACAACATGGTGGGATAAAGTGATTGCTTGATGGTCTCAGCTCGAATTAAAACCTTAAAAAAAATGCTTTTATACACAATCTCATGGAGGTGGAATGCGCTAAATTTATTTTATTTGAATCATTTACATGTTTTCATCTTAATTAAATCAGGTCGATAACAGATTGAGGTTTGAAATTTTTTTTCAAGGAAGACGTGGCCAAGTGGGCAGCATTGCATGGGGTCAAAATATTGAATTATTCAATATACCGGTATTTATAACTTACTATTATTATTAATTGTATTAAAAATATATATATTTTATTCAAATGAAATGTTAAAAACGGAAAGTCTAATAAAAAATATATTTTGCCACGTCTAGCATCAGAAATAATGTCACTGTTTCAAACACATCAACTTCTCCTCATAATGACGAACCATTTCACGATGAATAACTGAACAACGACCAAAGAAACTTTCACGAACAACATAATAACTAACATGCCAATGCTCCTATTGCCCCTGAATGGCGGTGGTCTATTTGAAGGACTTTGCCATGTTGGAGCCAGATAGTGAAACACGGCGTGCATTGTTTACATGTAGCCTCGCGCGTCACCTGTGTCGAAGGCTCGCTCTGCCCCGCGTGCTCTGAATCAAAACATATTTTTATTCAGTTGTCTGCCTTCCTCCAGATTGAGAAGCCAGTTAATCTATCTTTATCTGCTTATATTTCGTTTTTTTTTTTAAATCTCATTGATGAGAATAGATTTCGAAAACGTTTTTATCATCAATTCAAGGGTATAATGGGTCAAACACCAGCCTCTTTGGACCAAGAGAAGCCCCAGCATCATCAACGTTTGTCTCCGAAGCCGTTAGCTTGAAGAATGTTCTTCTGAAGATCTTTAACAATGCATAACTTTGACTACATCACACACCCCCGGCCTCCATTAACGGCTGCCAGAACCATCCATATTCATAGTGGAACGGGCAGGAAGACCGGCTTTTCTGCTCTGACAAACCCAAAGTAGCCAAGGTAGGTCCTCCAACCCAACACTCACAGGGGCCTGCCCGTAATTCCGACGCCTCATTGTTCCGACGTCTCAATGTTCCGAAATATTTCCCATTAGATCGACATGCCACTATTCCGACGGTTCAATGTTCCGAAAACGAAACCCGTGTGTGTGTGTGTGTGTGTGTGTGTGTGTGTGTGTGTGTGTGTGTGTGTGTGTGTGTGTGTGTGTGTGTGTGTGTGTGTGTGTGTGTGTGTGTGTGTGTGTGTTCGTGCCCGTGTTGAGAATTATTAGACCTCCGCTCTCTGTCCATGGTGCTGCAACACCGTGTCGAAATGAAGTGAAGCGTTGTCTTTTTGCCCGCCAAAATTAATCGTGAACGTGATATGTAGGCCTAGGTTGTATTTTGGAGACAGAGAGAGTGAGAGAGAGAAGGAGAGGGAGCGAGCGAGGTATAAAACTATTTTTCCTATTCGGCATATTGAACCGTCGGCCTAATGCGCCTCCTTTTCGAAAAGTCGGACTAACGGACCTTCGGACCAATGGGTTTCGTTTTCGGAACATTGAACCGTCGGAATAGTGGCATGTCGATCTAATCGGAAATATTTCGGAACATTGAGACGTTGGCACAATGAGGCGTCGGAATTACGGCATGGCACCCACTCACACTCACGCCTGCAAGTTACAGTTCGACCTGTAATCACTAAAGTAATGACTTTCCCTATTGGTGTTTTTTTTTTCGCTGGCCGTAGTGTTATAAAGCTTTGATTCGTTTAAGAATGAGTCAACATTATTTTCAACCATAGTAGAAATAAGATGTGTATCTTCACACCAGACATTCGGGTCACGCGCTACAAGTCCGGAAAAGTCCCCGGAACACACGCTAATGAAAGAAAAGTACAGGTCAGAGCCTGTCGAGCAGACGACCTGGATTGTCCGTCCCACATTCGTCACTGCGAGAAGCTTCCAGAAGGCGGCTGTTGTTGTGGTGTTTGTCGGTTTGGCGCGAGACATCGACCCCGACAGACACTCCTTCGATATGACTCAAATGCTGCCCGGGTGTTAAAAGTCGCACACTACACTTTTGAATTGAATATAATCCACTTTGTCAGTGGACCACACACACACGCGCACGCGCACGCACGCGCACATGCGGTTGTCCGAGACTGGTCTCAAATGCAGACATCAGTTCAGGGCGGTTATGTTGTGAGTCCAACGCCAACACCAAAGGTGTTAACACAGCAAGTTCACAACGCATTTAACCTCATTGTGTTTCATGGAGCCTTATGAGCATCACGATTATCAGCTATTGTCTTTAACGACAATAGCTGACAGTTCATAAGGGGTTCATAAGGGGCGATGAATTAGCCAACGCGCAGCACACACACACACACACACACACACACACACACACACACACACACACACACACACACACACACACACACACACACACAGCTAACGTCCCCTTCCAGATGGACACGTCGTGAAATGACAACTGCCATCTGTGGACCCCCCCCCCCCCCCACACACACACACACACGCACATGCGCACGCACGCACGCACGCGCACGCACACACACACTTTCATTACACATCGTTCAGGGAGAAAATAGGCATATTTTGCTCTCCAGCACGCTCGCCATCTCTCCGCTAAATTAAATGTTGATTAACCCCAACCCACTTTGATTTAACCCCAACCTTTACCCCTTTACAAATGCTACGCAACAATGCTCGTGACTGCATTAACTAATGCTATTGAATGAGCCATTCATGTACCCTTATTGTGTTAACCTTTCGTGTTTAACAGTCCAAGACAAAAGAGTCAGAATCCCCGTCTCTTTTTTTCGTAGGATCGACTTGATTCGAATGAACTCGGAGGAGAAGGGATCAGGGGATCAGTGGCAGAAGGTAAGAGAGAAGTAGAGAAGGACACTTTTGTCTCTTTCCCGAGTGCTGAGCTGCGCTTTGCGTCATTGGCTCGTGAGCAAGGCCCGGGGCTCAGATGGTCCGGCGCGGCGTCACCCACATAATTGCCAAGCCAGGATCTTTTATTTTCAAGTTTCTGATCGGTGTAGTCTCTCTCTCTCTCTCTCTCTCTCTCTCTCTCTCTCTCTCTCTCTCTCTCTCTCTCTCTCTCTCTCTCTCTCTCTCTCTCTCTCTCTCTCTCTCTCTCTCTCTCTCTCTCTCTCTCTCTCTCTCTCTCTCTCTCTCTCTCTCTCTCTGTCTCTGTCTCTCACCCTCTCTCTCTCTGTGTTCTCTCCTTTCTGAGTCATTGCAGTATGTGTGAAGAGTGCTTGTTTACTGTCTGTCATTCAACCAGGAGTGTGGGAGTTTTTTTACTTCCTCCATATTCGTCAACATTAACTGCCGGAGTAATTTAGTAGATTGGAATGGTAATGGCTATAGTGGGAAGCGTGACAGCCTTTTGGGAAGTGATTTAAATGAGGTTAACTTGGTTGCATTGTGGCTTTTGACTCCCTTGAACTTATACCAAAATAATACATTTTACAATGAAGTATTCTTCTGACGGTAAACCTCTCTCATCCCCAATGTTTACCCCAACCTTGCTTTTGAACTGAAGGCAAGATATACTGAATTCACCGAGTTGAAATGGTAAATAATATTTTTGCTCATGGCCAAAAGATTATTATTTTTTGTTATTAAAGTGAGCTAAAAAAGGATGAATAGCAAGTACACAGAACACATTGGACCCCCTTCACAAAGCAAGAAACATAAAGTCTGTATTTCTTGCATGTGTTCACACACAACCATAACTCTTTGCTTAATGCAAAGACGCAGCTTGTCAAAGTTATTCTCGAAGTCGGCTTAACAACAACAACTTAACAACTACGACAACAACAAAATAGTTAATTTATTTCATTTGCGCCTTATATTCCTGGATGTTGTTTTAAGGTTGTGGCAATGCAAATCATTCGTCCTGTAATAATACGTATAACGCATGCATAGCACAAAGGAAATGTCAATAATTATAATAAAATCCCCTCAAGAGGTTAGCATGAACATTAATAATGGCTATGGCTTTCCCCTGGGGATATTGTATCGTGTGATGTTTGACAGACTCGACACGATGTGAAAAATGAACACATTTGGTAAATTCACACTGTTATTTTAAAGTCACAGTGACGTTGGTCTGTGTAAGGTTTCTCACATTCAAATAAACGTGGGAACATGTTTTTCTTATCATACATATAGTTTATACATTCTGTATGTGTAATATTAAGCCATTCAGTCATTTAGCAGACGTGACTTGCA
The DNA here is from genome assembly GCF_902167405.1 of Gadus morhua. Lineage (NCBI taxonomy): Eukaryota > Metazoa > Chordata > Actinopteri > Gadiformes > Gadidae > Gadus > Gadus morhua. Next base: position 2,488,638 of record NC_044064.1, read on the forward strand.
GTGAGTTGGGATTCAAATCCTTAAGGAGCAGGTAGAGGTTAGGAATCTTGTTCAAGGGAGGCTGTGGACATTAGGTATCGAACCCAGAAGCCATTTTGGCATTGGCAAAAGATGTGCCACTACCCTACATGGTCTAATATGTTGTGGATTTAGATAAGAAACTACCAAACATTACTGCTTAACAGCTTTAAAATGTCTGATTTAATCTGCTTTTAGGAATTGAAAAAACACACAACAAAAAAGTAATCGCAGCTGTCTTCTGCAGCAGCAGCAGTCCGCAAACACACAAACAACAAACACTCACACACACAGTTTGTTCTCGCGGAGGAGAAAGTGGATCAGAGTGCATCCCACTCAAGCTGTTGTCCAGCAGATTGAGAAACAAACCAAAGAAAGAAACGTCGCACACCAGTGACTCAAACCCTCTGTGTGTCCGGGTTGACTTCTCCCGCGCCAAGACCATCTCTGCAGTGGAGGGCTGCGAAGAAGACAGGAGACAAGAACAGAAAGAGGAACAGAATCGGGGAGAGGGCGGTGGGGGCGGGGGAAACACTGTCGTCAGCACTAAAGAAAAGAGGCCCCAGCCCCACTCTGGAGCCCAGGTGAGCCGGGTGGGGGGAGGAAGGGGGGAGGAACAGGAGGGAGGCGAGGGGAGGAAACGCGGAGGGAGGAGATAGCGGTGGGAAACATTAATGAATGGCTATTGGAGACTCAGGGCGTCGTGCGCTGCGCGTTGTGATGCGCACTTGCGCGTGATTAATGGCTACCAGGCCGCTGTAATAGGTACCACAGGGACCACTGGACGCCTGGACTCCTTTTTATAGCACCGTGCCACCAGAAGAAGGGCAGAAGAAGAAATGAAAAAAAAAAAAACACCAAGTCCCCATTACAGTGCTTTTGTAAAAAAAAAAAAAGGGTCAAAATATGAAATATTAAACAAAAGAGAGAAAAAGCCGCAACGTAGAGGATGGTTATATTATATACGGCGACTTTCCTCCCAGAAATGTCTTCCCACAGCAAAAGTTTTTTTTTTTTTTTCTGCAGATCAACTGAAAAATTAATCTCACCTTTTTTTCCCTCTCCCCTTCCCTCTCTTCGCTCGGCACCTTGCAGACGCTAAAACTGTGGACAGATGTGCTAGTCAGCTTAATACCGCCGGGGAGGCTGCGGGGAGAATGCACTCTGGTAGATTTAATGATGTTATACAAACTCATAAAGTTAATAAATGTAACAACACAGAGTGTCATCGGTGGATTCATTATTTGGGCGCGCTGATGTGGAGAGAGAAATACCAGTGACATGATGTGAATCACAGTGAAATGCAAGGGGGTGGTTTCAGCGGCGACCGGGGGGGGGGGGGGGGGGGGGGGGTGGTGGTGGTGGTGGTGGGGGGGGAGGAGGAGGAGGAGGAGGAGTGGGTGTTTACAGAGATATAACCTGCAGTTCCTCAGATGTAAGGCTTCTTCAGAACATTGGCAGCTTGGATGAGGGGTGTTCACTGTGATTGACGTGAGTGTGTGTGAGTCTGGATGTGCAAACGTGTGTGTGTGTGTGTGTGTGTGTGTGTGTGTGTGTGTGTGTGTGTGTGTGTGTGTGTGTGTGTGTGTGTGCAGATGCAGGTGCTGTTTTGACCGTGTGTCTGTATACATGTGAGAGATCTGTGTTTGTGTGGTTTGTGTGTGTGTGTGTGTGTGTGTGGGTGTGTGAATGTTAGGGTCCTTCATATCAGTTAACCCTTCACTGGTCTGGTCAGCAGTCTTTGTTATTTTGAGCCTTTTGAACAAGAAGCGCTGAAAACCAACACTTGTGTATGACCACAACACATGCAGTGGCAAATCAATTATTTACATCTCTTTTGTCCCAAACACCCTTCCACAGATTCGGGAGCAGAGTGCATATCAGATTCCCTATTACAATGCATTTGACTTTAAAACAACTTTGACTGTGTGTGTGTGTGTGTGTGTGTGTGTGTGTGTGTGTGTGTGTGTGTGTGTGTGTGTGTGTGTGTGTGTGTGTGTGTGTGTGTGTGTGTGTGTGTGCGCGCAGGTGTCTGTTTCTACGGGGTACCACACTGCCTAAAGAGTAACATTATATCTTGAGTGGTTCTTGGCACGTAATTAATCAAGGCATCTTCTCGACTCTGCATAATTCCATGATTTCCGTTTCACAAGTGTTGCCTGCAAAAACTCTCACGCAAAAAATAAAATGAGTACGTTAGACCAAATAACTCAGCGGCGGGGGCATTTTAGGACGGGCCAGCGAGGCAACGGGAACATACGGGGACACAACCATTATTCAGTGGTCATTTGCGGGGTCGGCAATGCCTTTATTAGATCAAGGCCCCCCCCCCTTCAGCTGGCTGACCCCGGTTCAAGCACCCTCTCTGATTTAATGGCGTTGTGAAAAAGCGATTTGGGTGGCGGTGATTAGAAGCACTTGTAGCGGCACTCGTTGTGTTTTTATCAGCAGGACAGAGGCGGCGGAGGTTAGACCGGGCGCTCGGTCATAATATCACTTGTTAATAATGCACTTAGCGACGCCGCGCGCCCCCACTCCGCTCAGAGCCCCGGCAGCTTCGCTGCCTCGTATTGATGTGCGGTCCTCACCCCGAGGCCGACGCGCCGCACATGCTGAGCGACCAGAGCCCCCGCAACGACTCTGTGTGGCCTTCACCTGAGCGGGCCCGTGTGATGCTGAGGAGACGGGCACAATGGGAAGGCAGCTGTGTGTGTGTGTGTGGGGGCTCGTGTGTGTGTGTGTGTGTGTGTGTGTGTGTGGGGGCTTGTGTGTGTGTGTGTGTGTGTGTGTGTGTGTGTGTGTGTGTGTGTGTGTGTGTGTGTGTGTGTGTGTGTGTGTGTGTGTGTGTGTGTGTGTGGGGTTGGTGGGGTCTGTGTGGTTGGCGGGGTCTGTGTGTGGGTTTGTGTGTGTGTGAATCTGTGTGTGTGTGTGTGTGTGTGTGAGTGCACATGCTCAAATATGCGTGTGTGTGCTTGCGAGCGGATCTGTTTGTTTGTGTGCTCGAGCGTGGATGCATGTGTGTGTGTGTGTGTGCGTCTGCGTCGGGTCGGGTCTGTGTGTGCATGTATGTGTGTGTGGTCTGTGGTGAAGCATCATACCTTGCGGCCCCTCATAACCAATAACCCAAGGACCAGTACATCCACACAGCAACTCTGCTCTAGCACTCTAAACAAAATCCCAGTAACCATCCCAGGTCTTTGAGGTCAGGGTGCACTGCGCTCTCCGACATCTAATGGTGTACTTTCGCTTGGTTCCTCTGTACCAACACCACAATGCTAACATAATCACACATAGAGAGGGCCCAGCAAGACAACATGACATGTCCGCTATCTTCCGGAACACTCCGGAACGAGACGGGACGTGGCCTTGTGTTAGCGCGCCGCGGCGTCAGTTGGGTTTTGTTCATTTGACGGCTGTTTGAAAAACTCTTCTCTTCTCCGCCGAGAAGGCTCTCCCAACCGCCGCTCCAGAGAAGATGCGCCTCTCAGATATAACGAAGACAGCCGATCGTGATAAAAGCACCGGGCGCTATTGTCCCGAACCCCTTTTGCTCAAAGTTAATAGTATCTCGACAGGGGAAAAAAGAAGGCGGCCCCCTTTGGGAGCTATCGCTAAGCCCCCGCACAATGGCAGGCAAGGAAGCGAAAATAAACGAACCCCCGACTCCTTGAGCAAAGCAACCGGGTCTGGCGCGGGGGGGGGGTTGCTGCCTGCTGAGACGCCCCTGGTCCCGGTCTTAATTAGTTTAGGGGAGTACCTGTCCCACCCCCCCGGATTGGGTCGTGTGGAGTCTATCTGTCTGGGAATCATAATCTCGGAGAGAGAACTTTTATTTTGAAGTTGCTCGAGCGTGACCAATCAGTGCTTCGGGAATGTCCCTTCGCTGTAAAATCGGAGAGCTGCTATTCCCTAAGCTGACCCGCAGTGATCGGTGAGAGGGAAAAAATGAATGCATTGAAAGAAGCACACACACCGCGCCACACGCAGGACTCGTAGATAAGGGTTCTTTCTACAATACAAGCGCATAATCGTCGGATCACACTGTTGTGGTTCTTCTCCGGTGCACCGAATCACTGCGTTCCTACTGGCATCCCTGCTGTGGGCAACTGTTGAGCCACCTAGCTTCTCAGCAAAGCCCTTCCTGTTTCCTGCTCATAGCTCTGTCCTATCACCCCTGCCAGCTAGTGCTCCCATTCCTCTTTTTCCTTGTGTTTTTTGCGGCCTCTGGATGACTTGATGTCAGCTGAGGGTAAACGGTTTACTGAGGGTAAATGGACACTTCGATCCCTGTGTTACAGGCTCCTGCTGTGTGTGTTCCCTTCGCTTTGTCTCCCTCTACCTGTCTCTCTCTTTACATGTATCTCTCTCTAACTGTCTCTCTCTCTAGGTCCGCCCAGGACCCAGAGCTCTGGTTGGTTCTATTTGCCTTATTGTTAAGTGGAGGAGGTCAGGAGTCCTGTTATCTTGGTTTTATTTCTCAGTTTAGACTTTTGTTTAGTTTTTGATCGTTAAGGCGATCCACTGAATCCTGCTGGATACTGCGTGGTTGGTTCAGTGTCCCTCCCACTTATGCTTTGATTGTCGGATCTCCCGACCTCAGTCTTAGCATGTTAGGTAAAATAAGTGTTGGTGTTAAATGAACCGCGCTATCAACCCCTATTTGAATCAGTTGCGGCCTTATTGCCGAGCCTTCATTGGCGCCGTAACACCCTGTATGTTCACCAATCACTGGCATACGATTGCTGGCCTCGTTGCTCAGCAGTTGAGTTTGGTGCTTTTATCGGATTCATCTCATCTCAGTAATTAATCCCGAACACGGACTGCTTGCGGAGTTGACTCTTTGCCCTAATTTTGAACTTTTCTTAACTCTTTGGCAGTGATTTTAAATATGTCTACCCAGCCTCTTGTTCTGCACCGTGCGCTGCCCTAGAAAGAGGCCTGTCTCCGATCGGTTCTGTCTCAAAGGCTTATCCTCTTACAAACCGGCTCTTTTCCTTGCCCTTTTCCGGGGTTTAACCGTGGTGGCTCTGGTCCAATACGGCCCGATGAATCCCCATGTGTTTGTAATTGTGACAAAGGACCCCGCAAATGCATCGGACTTGACCTTACCTCTAAAGCATCACGTCTGTTGTTTTTTCCACCTCGTAATTTCATGCACTCCGCAGTACGGCTGCTTTGTAAAAATCCCAAATTGTCTTTTACGTTGTGTCTATCACACAGGTGGGCGATTCAATCAGCCAGGGGGATTAAAAGACCATCTATATTATCTAAACGAGGTCTCTGATCGTAAACTCAGCGACATAAAATAAAAAAACTCCCCGAAAATCCCTCGACTTGGTCAAGCGACAAATCACAAAATGAAAGCCTCTCCTGTGTGATCCATCTCTCGCCCGGCCTTCTGCTCGACGCCCTCCTCTCCACCTCTCCCACAGCGCCTGGTGAATCCCAAAGCAGCCCTGAAGGGACCTGAGGCTCCCATTCGCACCCAGTCCCGTTCCCCCGGCCCCCAACCCCCCTGACACACACAGTGCTCTGTATCGCGAGTACCCTAACCTCTCTCTCTCTCTCTCTCTCTCTCTCTCTCTCTCTCTCTCTCTCTCTCTCTCTCTCTCTCTCTCTCTCTCTCTCTCTCTCTCTCTCTCTCTCTCTCTCTCTCTCTCTCTCTCTCTCTCTCTCTCTCTCTCTCTCTCTCTGGGCCATCCCTCACCGCTCCTGAGGTTCCTGTCAGCGGGGGGGGGGGTTGTTTATGATCGCCGTGACAACAGGAACGTAACCGTATGCGGCCCTCCTGGTATTGTGGGGCCCGCTGTCAATACATCATGGCGACACAGGGCCTAGGGCCGCCGGCAGACCACCCAGAGCCGCCGCATCAGCATCCCGCTTGTGTCCACCCCCCCGTCCCCAGTAGACCAGCAATCTGCACCCCCCCCTACCCCGACCCCACCCATCACCTCCTCCTCCTCCTCCGCACCACAGCTCCCAACCCCACACATTCCTCTACCTCCTCCTCCTCCACCAACCCCATCCCACCCATCTCCTCCTCCTCCAACCCCACCCCACCCCACCCATCTCCTCCCCATCACCACCTCCTCCTCCTCCTCACCACCGACCCCTGCCCCAACCATCAACTCCTCCTCCTCCTCCTCCTCCTCCTCAACACCCATCACCTCCCCTTACCACAGCCCCCACCAACCCCAACCACCACCTCCACCACCCTCGACAGAGCCTGAATCAGCTCGGACGAGACAGGGCGGGACGGACGGTCAGGGGGGCCTGCGGTAGAATGGTAACGAGAGGAAATCAATGTGAGGAGGGCGAGCCATCAGGCGCCGTCCACGCTGAAGGCCGTCGCCGTGTTTCTGTGCTCTGTGTTTTCTTGAGAAAGTGCTTTATTCAGATTTTCTTTCATCCGTTTCTATGTTTTGTTTTTAATAAATCATGCAGCCGCAAACGGGTAAACGGGTATCAACGGACAACTACACACACACTGGTGTGTGTGTGCGCGCACCCACACACCAGTGTGTGTGTGTGCGCGCACGCACACAGACACACACACACACACACACACACACACACACAGAGAGAGAAGGGGCACCACAGCGAACAGACAGCAGTCTTTTTTTTTTTCATTCATGGTAATAAGGCTCCAAAGAGACCTTGCCAAGATCTTTGCGTACTTGACGACATGCACCCTCTCCCCCTCTCCCTCTCTCTCTCTCTCTCTCTCTCCCCCTCCCCCTCTCCCTCTCTCTCTCTCTCTCTCTCTCTCTCTCTCTCTCTCTCTCTCTCTCTCTCTCTCTCTCTCTCTCTCTCTCTCCCTCCCTCCCTCTCCCTCTCTCTCTCTCTCTCGCTCTCGTTCCCACACCTTCTCATGGAGCTCATCTCGCCCATGGCAGAGCAGCTGTAGCACCAGAAAGTGGCAGCTGTAAGATAATTACAGATTTATATTTTAATGCTGCTCTACTGTGAATGTTTCCTAAGATAATGTACAGGCTTATTTATTTCTAAATGCCGTTTTATTACATTTATTGTAATCTTTATGTTGTTAACCTGCCCTGGGATTTTCCATTTCATATATATATACATATTAGTAGATCTATTAAATATTCATATTGATATTATATTTGTCATTAATTTATACTTAACATTGAAGTGTGAACTAAAATGGGGATTGACGTGTACTGTCCCTGCCAATAAATCGTTAATAAAATTAATAAATCAGTTGGTACTGACAGAAACCCCATAGACCCAGAAGACGCCATTTTGTTTCCCCCCGCCGGATGTGAACCGTAGCTCAGCGCTACCTGTGAAGAAACACGTCTAGAAGACCTATTAATACAGACGGGTAGGGCCCATTAGGTATGAGTGTGTATTACATAGAGGGAGAGTATCTGTATCTGTGATGTATGTTACTGAGAGATACTGTTGGTACATATGTTTATGTGTATGTGTGTATTATAGAGCTTGAGATGTGTGCGTGAGGTGTGTAATGACTTGCCATTGACCTATATTGTTATTCTCCTCAGCTAAGCTGTGTGGTTATAGCTGTGGCCACTGCATGAATTATGTAGCATTATATGAACCACGGTTAAATGTTCATTACTGTATTACCGATTGCAATGTAACTGCGCTGCTTTTTTCAAAAGAGTCAGCTGTTGGGAGTACGTTTAGGGCGATTATTCACGGCCGACACATCATCACACAACACACCCATGCACTGAAATCGAGGCAAAAAGCTAATTTCTGTGTCGGATTTGTATTCACTAACACACTCACTCGTCGCTTTGTTCCTAACCCTTCAGTCTTTAGTCTGTCCTCCGCTCGGAATAATAAACGCACAATTAAACGAATGGAGTGCGATGCAGACATGGCGAGGACAAGGCCGGGAAACACACACACACACACACACACATGCGCACGCACGCACGCACACACACAGGCACTAGATCTGGCTGGTGGAACCTATCCATGACCAGGAGCACTTAGTTTGCCATTGAGCCAATGAGCGTGTGATCTTATCAAACAGACCGTTATAACGTTACGACGGCAAGTGTCTGAATATTAATATCCCAGGACGCGTTAAATAGATTTGTTGCCAGCATGGCTTGTCTTGCCGCGTTGTCAAACACAAAAACAAATCCCAACGACCCGGCCCACCTCCCTGGTACACACACACATCAGAACTTACACACACACAGATACACTCTAACCCCCCTCTCAGCTACACACCTGCACACACGGACATCAACACGGGAACACACGCACACACAAACACACACTCTCTCTTCCCCCTCTCTACATCTCTCTCTCCCCTCCCCCCCCCCCCCCCCCCTTCAGCTACACACACGCACACAAACACACACACACAAGCAGCATGTGTCACGCCAATGTGATGCAAACAGCTGCAGTTGCATAACATTTACACGTCTTCAAGGGGGGAGGGGGAGGCGGTGTCACCAGGCAACCGCCGTCACTCATGTTCGCAGCGGGGGGAACCTTTTCTGGCAGAATCAGGTACAAAATATTACAATAAATAAACCAGGAGGCGATGGGAAAGTTTGCGTCGTAGCGGCCCCAAGTAGGACTCAACACAAACCGCGGGAAATAGGTGACAGAAGGTAGTTTTTTCGTCTCTTTTCCTGTACTCTTCTGCGCGACCTGTTTCTATTAAAACAGGAAGAGCCCACTGGGTGCTTGGGTACCCTCCGCAGGCGGGCGCGCCTACAGGGGATACAGCCCGGGTGCCTCTCGCTCTCACCTCCCCTGTGACGAGGAGATGACAGTGTCAATCAGGATGTGTGAGTTTGTATGTGTGTGAAAGAGAGCGTGTGTGTGTGTGTGTGTGTGTGTGTGTGTGTTTGTTTGTGTGTGTGTGTGTGTGTGTGTCGGTTTTTGTGAAAGTGTGGATCTGTGTGTGTGTGAGAGAGTGTGAGAAAGGCTATAAGAGAGTATGGGTGTTTGTGTGTGTGTGTGTGTGTGTGCGTGTGTGTGTGAGAGCATGACTGTGTGTGTTTGTGTGTGTCAGTATGATTGAGTGTGTATGTGTTCCATCATGACCGGGCGTGTGTGCGATAGGCGTTTGTGTGTATTACTGAGTGTGTTTGTGTGTATCTGTTACCACAGGGTAGATGGAAGGAAAGGCTGTCTATGTCAGCAAATGAGACATTTCTTTATTTATGCATCGTTATTTATATATATAATATATATATATTGAATATTTAATAAACTAAGGTCAGGAGGAGGGTATCCTATGATGTGTTGAGTTTTCGACTAACCCAGCTTCCGGAAAACCTCTTAACGAGGCAAACGGTGTTGGTGCAATTAACACTTTTGACTTTACGCCTGATTATAAAATAATGATGAGGTCCCTAATCTGAGCTGGGATTAGAGATTAGGCCCTCGGCAGCCCTCCTAATGATAAATGCAGATCTCCTTCCATTGTTTCCCCAATCAGATTGGACATATTCTTCTGTTTCGTTCTTCTTTTCTGTCTTTCTAATAGGTGGGGGGGGGGGGGGGGGGGGGGATGCTGTTCATCTTTGGCTCCTCGGCACGCAAATAAACCAATTAGCCAAGCACAGATAATGCTTTTTGTTATTGATCTACTTCATGTTTATGCTAATTTTCGCATCCATAAATCTTTGCAAACGGAGTTGCCCATGTGATGGAATTAATTGCTCAGCTTTACGTTGCTGGCGGCTTCCCCCCTTCCACTGTGGTTTGGGTGTCAGTTTGGATGGTTCAGGGGGGGGGGGGGGGGGGGGGTGTTGGATTTCATTTCATGGACTTAATGCTGTTAAAGGTGGATTCTCCGGTTAGCAGAGTTTGCGGACAAGAAGGGGCGATGGGTTGGAACTTTTTCACTTTATTTTTATTTTTTGTGGAAGGCAGAACTAAGTCGCCAAATTCATTTTTCATCATTCATGGAACCCCGCAGTTGTTTTCGTGTACAAAAAGAGGGATGCATTATTCAATAATGAAGCGGCTAAATATAAACAGATTAAATTTTGAATGTTTGTCAGCAGAGAGCTCTGAGGGAAGTGTCAGTGTAACCCAGTTTTCTCTCTCCCATCGCAATGATTGCATCTCATTACACAATAGACGGAGAATAGAAGGGGTCTTAAGCTGTAGAGTCAATCATCCCCATTTAGTGGGATTACCGTTTTAACATGATTGCTGATCACCAAACGTGTCTTTTTTCGCACAACTCTCGGGATTAGAATGTCACTTAAAATCAGCGAACGCACCAGTCAAAACAACAACTTATTCAAAAGAGCTTTTTCTTAATCAAGCATCTTAAATGTTAAACACTACTAAAGCTATACCATAAAGATGTAATACAGTTATCTAACAGCTACACTATAGCTGGAAATAATGTGTGTGCTATGAGTTCTTTTCAGTGTATCATGAGATAAATAAACAGTGTTTTCCCACATTTCGTTTTTCTAATGAATGACATATACAGACCTAAATGTCCTTTTTCTCTGTACTTTTTCTACAGCTCTGCACATAATTGCTTCCGCGGATAATGTCAAGACATTTAGAAACTTTCCAAACCGAAGGAGGTAAATTATAAACGGTAGTGTGTAAAAATAAATCTCAACTGCAGAGTTTCACTGGGAGGTGAACTGCAAAAGGAGGGATGCATCAACATGTCATCTGTGTATAAATATCTATAATATACGTTTCAGCTGCCACTCTCCCAGTTCTCGGCAACCGATATTTATGAACTCACTCAGGGGGAAAATATACCTTGGGAGATTGTGAAGTGATCGGACGATGCAGTCTGCCCTTCCACCAAGGGAATCGGGTCGACAAGTTATGGTTCGCCCTGATGGCTTCAATACTGCATCAAGAGAGAAACTACGTACCGGTAACAGTCAACGAGTTTTGCGACTAGCAACATCAGCACGCTCACGTGAATACAAAACTAAAACCATCGATAAGTGACTTGACTTTGTGTTAGTGAGAAATAGTGTCTTTCAGCTCTCTCTTTCAGCTCTACGAATAATGTGATACAGTAGGCCATTTTATCACGATATAAAAATAAATGGCCTCCGTAAAGCGACATTCTCACCATCGCATTACTTTAAAGTTATAGATAGATAGATAGATAACACTTTATTAATCCATTGTAGGGGACATTTCTTTGTTAAAGCACAGTACAAAGCACACTTATATATATATAAATTGAAACAAGAATTGATTTGTTATATTTATCATTGAAGTCAAACCATATCCAGCACCTCAACCTCTTACAATCTTTGGTTTAAATGTTAAAACGAACAAAGCTTTGGCTCAGTTTACCTCCACAATCCACTGCATCGGTGTACCTTTCTCTGATGGCCTCCTTTATTGAAGCGGGGCGTCAATAAACAAAACAGAAAACAAGCCTTGTCTAGCTTTCTGCTTGCAGGGATACGACGGTGGTGGGGCAGCGGGATCGATAGGACGGCCACCTCTATTGTAGACTCATCTTCACCCCAACACCAACACCACCACCACCACCACCTCACCAACAACACCACCTCTACCCCCACAACCACAACCACGCTCACAACCACCTCCACCTACACCTCCACCACCGCCACCACCACCTCACCTTCAGCCAAGGACTTTAGAATCGGTTGGAAGGTAGTGTTGCCAGATTGGGCTCGATTTCCTGCCCAATCTGTTGGAAGGGTGGAGACACTAGTTAGGGGTTGGCTGAAGTTCAACTGAGGGAGCAAGAACGCCCCCCTCGCTCACTCTTTGTGATAGAAATGGATCTCACCCCGGTAGCTTTGACGTGACTGCCGGTGCCCTTGAGCAGTCGAGGGATTGTTTACCGGAGGGACAGAGGGATCATTAGCTCCCTCTTCACTCATTCACAAGCCCGCCATGAGGGGCGGTGAGGTGATTAGGGGAGTGAACTTGGGCTCGAGTTGAAAATGCGATCGGCACGCCGGAGGCTGTCATTGAGGCTATTATAGTCTGTTGTTCGAAGAAGTGTGTTTGGGTGTGTGTGTGTGTGAGTGGGGGTTCTGTGTTCATGCTTCATTATGAACGCTAATTTATAGTATGTAAAAGACACAGTGTGATGCCTCCTGTTGTGTACAACGTTTATTAAGGTGGACTGTATAGATACCGCAGCACCTATTCCTGTCATGAAACAGTCCGCACAGTAAATAAAAGTGACTTGACACTTTTTTAACCGGTTTGGATCGGATGTGGACAGATTCGGTAGATCGTTTAAAAGCCAGCGGGAACGTAATTTCTGAAATGTGCTGGGATTGGCTGTCAAAGTATCCCGCACCATGGCACCATGTTGGGGACGCATATTAAAAAGTTTGTCCTCCTATGTAACAGATATTTAACTTTTGGAAAGGCAGCAGTACCGATGGGTATGTACATTCCCTGATCCAAATGTTAATCATATTTAGCAGGTTTATCTCAAACAACTTACATTGAATTCACTCCACCATCATTTATCTAATTCCTCACACTGTTTGTTGGCCGTCACTTGACCGACACCGGCCTCAGAAACAGCAACGCAACACCCTGAAAGGCCCCAGCCGCTGGTCTGGTGCAAACCGCCCGCAACCAGAATGCTCATTTCGTTCAGTGGCCCTCTCAGTAAGACCGTTGCCTTAGGGGAGAAGTGACAGGAGAGAGAGAGAGAGAGAGAGAGAGAGAGAGAGAGAGAGAGAGAGAGAGAGAGAGAGAGAGAGAGAGAGAGAGAGAGAGAGAGAGAGAGAGAGAGAGAGAGAGAGAGAGAGAGAGAGAGAGAGAGAGAGAGAGAGAGAGAGAGAGAGAGAGAGAGAGAGAGAGAGAGAGAGAGAGAGAGAGAGAGAGAGAGAGAGAGAGAGAGAGAGAGAGAGAGAGAGAGAGAGAGAGAGAGAGAGAGAGAGAGAGAGAATTTCAGCCACCTTTTGAAAAGACCATTCATGGTTTTAGGAATAGGCAAAACCTTGAAGGACATCATAATTGCGCCAGCCAGGTTGTTTGCGCTAGTGGTTCACTTTGAGGTGTCTCCTTCGATTGCATCAACTAATTGCATCCATTATTTATTTTTGTAATTTCTACAAAGAGGTAGTCATAAAACGAGACGGTTTTGTGGAAGATGTGCCATATCTTTCTAGGTCACTTGCATGTCTCTTGCAAGTGTCTCTTGTTAACAACAGCTTTGGAAGCTGTTGGCCACTTAATTGGAAACTGGAAGTCCCTTTTGTTATTCCTTTTCATCCTGTCACGTATTCTTTTAATTGCATTAATTTGTAAGAGGTAGAACATGTAACAAAAGTACTTTACTGAATCACACAACGACAATGCTATGGCATCAGAGATTAAGGAAACATGCTAACTCGAAAATTCTGGGTTCTCCAAAATCAATGCCAGCATGTTCTCCTTTGAAATTTGCGTTCCGGGTCGGAAGATTTGTTTGTGTTTTGATTAGTTATTCTCAGAGTATCCTTGGTTGCCAGATATTAAACTAATTGACTAACAAACACTGCAAGCTGCAGCCAGAAAAGCAAGCAAACAAGCTGGATCAAATGAGAGTGTACTCGATTCTTACAGAGCTAAAGTGCGTGTCCTCTTTCCAAGGAGCTCCATGACCTGAGACGCGCAAAACCCTGAAAGACGGCGACAGCTCAGATTCAAGAAGGATCGCAAAACCAACGCCACATGAGCGGGTTTGTAATCGCAAACAATAAATAAATTGCAAAAGTATACATTAGCTGATCAACTTACAGTGCAGGACTCGTCGTTGCTTGTCCAAAATATAATTGGGCTCATCTCAAAGTATAATGTCGCGCCGGGATTGCTTTCCGCCGGGATTGTTTTGTGCTCGTGTTGGTTCAGTTGCCCCAACATGGCAACCGTGACGGGCAGGAATGAGCTTGGAGTCTTCAAAGAGTCTCTCAAAGTGACCCTGAAACTTATCGCGCTTGCTCATTAGTCTGGCTAGAATTTGCATGTTGGCAGCTCATGGAAAATTGTGCTCACCACAAGCTGTCTCGTGTAACACATATTTATTCAGAAAATGTCAAGTTTTATCTATTAATTTGTGTACGGTTTTGTATGTGTGAGATAATTGTTCTTACCAATGATCTTTTCTTAAGATCCGTCTCTAAGGAAAATCTCTTCATCTGTCGTTTCTTTTGTTTCGAGGAGTTCAAACGTCATGACGATCATTCAATTACCAGGCAGAGTAAGATACCGTCTGTCTGTATATCTCAGACCCACACCATTAACTATTCCGATGTCTGAAAGTACGCGCCTGTTCCTCTAATCTCTGTGATAATATCTGCAGCTGTGTCATTGGTTTTCTCATGCTCGGGAAAACAATGAGCGTAGGTTAACCCTCGAAGCCCTTTTGAAGGCTCACACAGATGTTGCCGTTTGCACGGTTAGTGCAACATAACATACAACATAAAACATAATCACTTTGGAACACCTATAAAGATATGTTTAAAGGAGGAGATCAAAGTAGATCGCTGGTTTACTTAATATTCATCGAGTGACGCCACATAGTGAGGAAATACATTTTTAATAATATTGGTGTCAGGAAATGAGTTGACATCAACCTGTTGATGATGAATGTGCCGGGTGTCTATCAATCTGCTGAGTTTTACTACTGAGTTTTACCGCTAGCTTGTACAGAGGATAGTGCGAAAACTAAATCATGTGTTTTTGTCAGTTATTATTCAACGGGATCTGTGAGGAAGCTGCCATTGACCTTGGCGAGATGAAAACGAAAACAGCAGAAAATTGCTTCATTAAAAACTTCGCGTTACCCGCTCTAAATTATACAAAGTGAGCGCCCAGCGAACCATCGTCGGATGGCTGCGGCAAAGACGTCTTAAACGCAACACATATCACTTATCCCCAAACTACTGCTCCCCCCCCCCCCGCCCAGGCAGACAGCGCGCGCACAAAGGAAATCGATCCGGACACTATCCCGGCAGGTTCTCCCGTCATGCGTAGCGGAACAGACGTCGGGGGTCAGGGTGTGTTCGCTCAGATGTGACTAAGTCATTGATTAGCCATCAAGGGGGGAAGGCATTGGGATGCTCGGCCACAAACGGGTCACACGCGGTCCCGCTGTGCGGTCAGGGTGAGGGCCGTTTGACACGCGGAGCCCTCCATATCCATTAGCCACCACTATATTTTCACAGATAATGGCTGGAGGCTAGCGTCAGGCAAGGGCAGAGGGGAAGGGCTATTAAAGTTTATATCACCGCGTTAGCCGATAAAGCCTCTTTAAGTCTATTTTAATACATTAGCCATGTGATCAGGAACGCCGCGCGATTGATCTTTATATTACGCTTTTATGTCTGGTAACTTATCCTGGAGAGTTGCGACTTGGAATGGCGTGTGTGTGTGTGTGTGTGTGTGTGTGTGTGTGTGTGTGTGTGTGTGTGTGTGTGTGTGTGTGTGTGTGTGTGTGTGTGTGTGTGTGCCTGCCTTTGTATAAATATATGTGTGTCTATCTGTGAGTGTGCTTGTGTTTGTGTGCTTGCGTGTGTCTGAAGGCGTGTTTGTGTGTGTGTGTGTGTGTGTGTGTGCGTTTGCGTGCCTGTGTATAACTGTGTGTGAGTAACTGTGGTTGTGACTGTGTGCGTGCGAGTGTGTAAGTCTGAAGGTGTATGTGCGCGTCTGTGTGTTTGCGGGTGTCTGTAGACACACAGAGAGAGACATAGAGAGACAGAGTGAGAGAGAGAAACACAGAGAGAGAGAGAGAGAGAGAGAGAGAGAAAGAGAGAGAGAGTGAGAGAGAGAGACATGACTTCATGTCTCACGGCAAAAGTCAGTTGATTACTTCAATAAATATTTCAAAGCTCCATCACTTTTGATTGAAGTTCTGCCACAGGTGTCGTCGACCCCACATCAGACCAAACACTGCAATTCTTTACCTTTCCACTCCTTGTTCCTCATCCTTCTTCTCGTCATCCTTAAAATAGCTGTCGAGCACAGCCCCCCCCCCCCCCCCCCCCCTCCTCTTGCTCTCTCGACACGCGCCGGTACCCATCAAATCTTTATCTCGCGGTTCCTTATCAACGCTTTATGCTCTGGTACCTCATCACCTCTTTACGCGTGACAAGCCAGGGGTAGTTAACTTACGTCAGTCCGGGGCGGTCGCAAAGGCTTCAGGCCCCGTGTGCAAACATTTTTTTCGTAGGATGGTAGGGGTTAGTACCGCCTTTTTCACCTCTGATTGGTTAGAAGGGCTCTCCTCTGATTGGTTATTTTTTTTGGAGCTGAAACGTCATATAACCCTAACCCTAGGCTATGAAAATGTGAAAAATAAATCTGACGGAACGCACTTATTCCTGTTGGATTGAGTTTGTTTACTTCTGTTGGTGGTAGACTAGCCGACAAACTGCCGCCAAGTCGCCTAACCAATCGGAGGAGAGCCTTTCTAACCAATCAGAGGCGAAAAAGGCGGTCCTAACCCCTACCATGATACCAAAAAAAGATTTGCACCCCGTGCATCTGTGCAGAGTCGGCCCTAGAAGGCAGAACAGGGATCGTAGAGCAGTATCGTGCCGCTCTGCATTAAGATGGATCGTGGCATGACAACTTGGGCACAGAGTCCCATCTATCTCCGCGTGAATAACCTTGTCTGTTTCAAATTGGTGTGAGCTCCTGGGGTTGGTGGTAGGGGGAGGGTTGGAGGGTGTGTGTGTGTCTGAGAGGGTTTCTGCTCATATACCTGGTTGGGGGGGGGGGGGGGGGAGAGGGAGCGAGAGGAAGGGGGAGGGAGGGAGGGAGGGAGAGAGAGAGAGCGAGAGAGAGAGAGAAACAAGATGGGGAAATGCAATAAATTCATTGCAATAAAAAAAAAAAAACTGGAACATACTCATTCTCACAGGCGTATGTTTGTGAGGTATTCCGCCCGTTTGTCTGCAGTCAGTGCCACTTACACTCTGTAACAGGGAGATGCGAGCACGCGCCATCGCACACAACCGGCTGCTACATTCTCCTCGGGAAAAATGGGATGTGTGGAAAATTGACAATACAATCACAGAGCCGTCCACCCGTGACCCTAATCACGAGCCGCGGCACATTCATCCCCACCAGATTCACGCGGTCTTTCATTTCAGACTCCCAACTGAGAGCGGAATGGAGGTTCACTCGGCGGGAAAAAACGGAGAGAAACAGAGAAGAAGGAAAACGACGGCTGTGTCTCAGGCGATGCCTGCACCGTTAAAAGAAAGACGTTTGAGGAACAGCACAGCAGTCCTAACCACCGGACACTTCGACTCGTCAGATAGCAGCGGCGGCGGCCTTCATTCGTTCCCCCATTCATCCTCTCTCCTCAATTTCCTTGCTTTTACTAGAATCCACCTCAACGTGCCCCCAACCCCACCCCCCCTCCATTTCATCTGTGGTGCAACGCCACTCTGTCTCGCCTGGCCTGGAAAAGAGAACACCTTCTGCCCCACCGTCTCGACGGGAACCCAGCCATCCTGGCCTGTCTGTAGGTGATGGGGGTGTGATTTATCCCCTGTGTTGACGGTTTCAGTCGGGTAGACAGGTGTTGGCTCTGTGTTAGCTGCTACTAGTCAATCAGAGTGTGTGTGTGTCTGTGTGTGTGTTTGCGTGTGTGTGTGTGTGTGTGTGTGAATGAATGGCAGTATTGAGTGGATCCAATCCTCTACTGCTGCCCTACTGGATTGCTGGGTAAGCCCTTAATTACTCCAAAGGACATTACAGTCGCATTGTTAGCCCTGCGGCTCTCTTTCTCTCTCTTTTGCACTCAAACACATACAAACACACCACACACACACACGCAAACACGGTGGCACACACACTAACGGAAGCACACATACTCACGTACACACGAGCAAGCATGCATACAAAAATGCACACACACAAATAAGAGAAAAACTATCTTCAGTCTTCTATCTTTGACTGCGACTGAGGTCCAAACTATTCAACTCAGTTTATGTAAAGTACTGCAATCAAAAACTATTCAGCGAATGCTGGAGAGAAACACAAGCTTATCTTTTATGAGACACAGAGAAATAATACTTTATTCATGGAACAGAGTCAGACACAGACAACGAGGAAGAAGAAGAAGAAGAAGAAGAAGAAGGGTAATGAATAGTGGTATGTGTGAGGGTTCTTATCAAGGGATGTTTCTGGACCCTGCCGTGGCAATGTTGTGCGGCCAATTGTCAAGGTCTACTTTTATCAGGGAGAATAAGGGTCCATCTCCGAAACGTATATTTTACACAACTCTTATCGCACTGTAGCCTTACTGATAAGCTACCCTTAAAATCCAATAATGATGATGATTGAACAGAATAGCAGATTATGGACATACTTGTCGGATCTCTGAAATGTCTCGGTCTAAAAAAACTGGTGCATTGTTTGGAGCCCCTCTAGGGTCAATGGCAGACAAAACGTTTTGTGGGTAAAACCGTGCAAATGGATTTGTAAACTGTGCCCTTTGATCCACAATCCGTGCGCACAGTCTGTCAATCAGCGGTTATCGAGGGAAACGCACAATGAATGAATGCGACGTTATGAAAGTTCAATGCGCAACCATGTGGTGAAATTTATCAATGCAAATTGGCCTTAGTCCATTCCGTGAATGGAAACGCACTCGCATTGATTGGTAATCCGTATAAAAGGCTAAGTAATCTGTGGGTACAGTTTGGTCCAGTTTGCCCTGAAAGGGAACCATTGTGCAAGTTTTCCATCTACGTGTGTATGGATGGTCTACTAAACGGTCCACTCCATCCCCTGCTGTGTTAAAAAGTTGAAGTCCGAGAGCATGTATCACAAAAGCGTGTCGCTGGATTGTGAATCTGAGGGCAGGGTTTACTGATCCATATGCTGGGATTTAGACATTGAGTATCTTCCTCTCTTTTGTGTCCCCAAAGGGGCTCCGTAGAATTGCGCCAATATGCATCTTTTATTTTCAAGACTCATCCCATAATATCGTCCGATCATATGGTCCCATCCGTCTCCTGATGCTGCAGAATCACTCCCCACAACATCAGCCCGATCGGGGCAGATTCAGAAAGTAATCGCATACACATTGTACACGTCCGTCGACGGATGACGGAGGGCGTGTCTGACGTATCGGTAACGCGTTCTGATTGGCCTACGGATCCGGTCGCTGCATGAAAAGTTGAACATTTCTCAACTTCTTGACGCAGGCAACGGAGCCGACGGAACGGATTGACCCACAATGCATTTCGCGAGCGCCCCATGCAAAGTCAATGAGGTCCGTCGACGGACGTGTACAGTGTGAACGCGGTGTAATTCCGGCTCCATGTACCGGGTCGGGCCAGCTCCGGGTTCAGACCACTGCTCCAACGCCCCTCGACTCCCCTCACTCCCCTGGCCCCCTGCGACCGGCCCCACCGAGCCCCTCTCCCCGCGGTGTTAGGCGGTCAGGGTAGCCTCTGGTTCTGCACGCAGACACAACAACGCAGCCCTCCCCCGTCCCTGTGTCTCCCCCTGGCCGCTGAGGACCACTAATGAGTCCTTTAGGCGCTGCGCAGCACTCTGGGTGATTTAGGTGATCTCAGCGCTGCCGGTAAGTGGAAGGATAAAAGCTTCTGCTAAATGACTCAATGCGAGATTCGTTGTCTTCAAAAGCGTTCCTTGCCCAACCCTAGGACTCTGTGTCATGTATGACCTCTGACCCACTGCACACACATCCACCCATGTTGTGGGTGATGGCCTAGAAGTTCATTTTCTTGACAGCTTCCTTGAAGAATGATTGTTTCGAATATTTGCTTTGTGAAGGGTGATTCAAGTCTGGTTTCATTGCCGTGAAATGGATGTCTATACAACCGCCACGATTATTATGAATAAATATTCTTAAGATACTCGATACTCAATAAAATAATCTTCTTGGTCTTATTCTATTAAATTCCTTTTAGATGACACAGCTGGGACACAAACAGTGTATGATTTGCTTGAAACAACTTGCAAGGAGAGCTGTAGTCAACCAAAGAAAACCTTGGTTGACTTAAATTCGATTAACCAACGGCTGATCCATAGGGAAAAAGAAATCTGCAAGTTATCTATAGATTAACAAAATGGGCCACAGTGCAGTGAGTGCACTCTACCTGGTACAATATATATCACGTATATATATATATTTATATCACGTAAGTGCTGTATGGAGGAAGTCAGCGGCATTCAGACCAAGACTTGACCCGAATCACACTGACTTTTTTGTCTTCTTTTTGGAAAAAATGTTGCCATGAAGGCAGAAAGTGACTTTTTGGCGCTTGTGGATTGAGGACAACAACTCCCACCATGCACCACGATGCACAGCTTCGCTGGCCACTCCCGCTGATCTAGATCCCGCCTATCGGAGACCTCGCTGTTCCAACTACCAAGCTGATACCGCAAGACTGCTTGAAAATCATTTCACACAACATTTCTAGTGAAGAGTATTAGTTGGTGAACTCAGTGAATTGTACTTCAGTTTTATCAACAGCCTCTGTTAGCTTAGCTTCAGACTCTGTGGATGTTGGTTTCTGCTGGGAAAGTCCCACCCACTGGCACTGATCTAATTGGTCTGTAGAGTCAGTGGGTCCCAACCCCTAAAGTGCTTGTAGTCTTACGAGAATCCTCCCCTCTTACACTTCCTATTTACTTCATATTGCGTCATCTTAAACAGGAAGAGATCTATACGGATCTCTCCAGTCTCTCCAGAAAATAAGGGAATGATGCACGACCATTCAAAAATATGAGTGGGTTTCTAACGATACAAAGCTTAATGGAAATGGGTGAAGTTTCCCTTTAAGTGCTAGGACATACAACAATACAATAAGTGTGTCCCAGAGCATATGGGCCGACCAAACCGACCAAAAGGGGTCAGCCCTGCATCAACCTTTTAATCTTTCTTTGTCCCCACACCGGAATTCCTCGTACTTAATTAGCCTTGTCCTACTCCTGACGTCGTACACGGTTCATTTGTCCTTACGGGGAAAGCAATTCACGTACGTGACATATCTAATTCGGCTTTTTCAACAGACCCCAGACGGTGCAACACTTTCAACTGACTACAGCGCTTAACAAACGAGAGCCTAATTGCTCCCTGCTTTTTTTGTGAAGCCTCGCGCTCTCTGGAGGTGCCGTGTGGTAACCACGACGATCGGTGACATCACCGGCACCATCTGTTGCACAGGGATGTGTCGGCGGGGGGATTTGATTGCCCCCCCCACCGCCTCCAACAGTTGATAGGTTTTTAACTTGTCACTTAATATCTGGCAGCAACAGAATCATTAATCTATCGTCCATATGTATGCAGATGTGTGTGTGGCGGTGGGACGAGAGGCGGCATATTCCTGCTAATTAATAATCATTTCAACAGCTCCAAAACATAACATTTCCATTATCAACAATCCCCTCCAGGCACTCAGTTGATTCTGTTAATTTAAATCACAATAGCAGCTATTGCGGCAGCGCACCCGCTGCCCCCAGCCTTGCACAGTCCACGGCAGACATGAAAGCTAAATACAGGTGACCTCAATTAGCTTATCTATCTACCAGCCTCGTTAAGATAAGTTGTCGCTAATGAGCTCTGTCGGGGTTAGAGGGGAGATGGAGTTTTGTGTACTGAATCGTCCATCTGTGCTGGTGAAGTGGGTTCTGTGTGCATTCAATAAATAAACATTAATTGAATCACTTGGGAAACATTTCCTTTCCTGTATCTTGTGGCAGCAGACTTATGTGACAAAAAACCAAACTGGTTTTAAAAGATCCAGGTCCAAATGTCTATGTATTTTGCGAGTTCGTGAAATCGACTTTGAGCGTGAGTCTGCCTTGAGTGACGGAATAACACAATGCTAGTGGTGTTTGGATGCTCCCATGCCAACCGTGCTAAAAGTATAACAAGCGGGTGTGTGTGTTGAGTGTGTGTACTGGTACGTGTGTTCATAGGTGTGTGTGTGTTCGTACTGGCGTTTGTGCGTGTTTGTGTGAAGCCTTTCCTGAATTTAAGAAAAGTTTTTTTTCATTTCAGAATCATATCAACAACAACAGAACTCTCAAACTTTTTGGGGGATTAAGAGATCGGGGGGGGCGAGGGGGGGGGCGCCAATGTGATCTGACGGGTGCCACGGCGATGGGTGGCACTGCATATGTATGCAGACGGAGGGATGGGGGGGGGGCTTTCTGAAATCACCTTGTCGCTATGTTTCCTTCAGCAGAAGCATGACAGGCATCTGACATGAAAGCCCCTCGAATGACTGCGTCTGTGTGCGCTCGGGTGTGTGTGTGTGTCTTAGTGTTGAGAGTGTGTTTGTGAGGAAGAGCAAACACAACGCAGCCGGCGAGAGTCAACGACACCACGTGCACTTACACGTGCTTTGGATGTTCGCGTGTGTGGGTGTGTGTATATTACCAGGTGTGTGCGTTTGTGTGTGTCGTTGGACGTGTGTGGCAGAGCCGACGTGTTCAGTCTCGCTGTGTGGGTTTCTCCACCCTCTATGGGTGTCTCCATTCAGTAAGAGGGCTTTTCAAGTGCCTCTTCTGGTGGAGTCCCAGGAATAGCCAATTAGGCCCCATAAAAGGGCGTTCATATCCCCAGCCCCTGGGGACGCTGAGAGCTGCTTAAATATACATTGGGCCAAATACCGTCACTTTAACAGTTGTTATGGTAACGGCGAGGCGAGGGGAGGGGTGGGGATAGCAGGATATCCTGGAGACGTTGGACGGAATGGACTTGTATTTTTAGTGAGGAGTTCTTTTTCGGGTATTTTCGTACTTGGTTTTTATATACATTTTTTTCAGAGCTGTGTTCGAGGTTGCCTTGTGAAACTTTGTGCACTTCTTCCATGACTTTTGTTCAAAAGAATTTGAAATGATGAGCGTCAGTAGAAGAGACCCACCCAGACTCAATCAACCCACGGTTAAATTTGCTTTCTATACTCGGTATGTGGAGAGAAAATGAGAGAAAATCACATTTTTGTGAAAGAGGATGGCCTTAAAATGTTTTTGCCTTCTACATGTTTACAGAAGGAAACAAAGTCCAGAGATGGGAAAAACACAACTGATCTTATATAGATGGCAACAATATGTTGGTTTTTCTTCCTCTATATTCTGTTTATTCTACTGAACTATAGCGATTGCCGCTTGCTGTTTTGTAGCTTTGGTGTAAAGGTCTTATTAAGTCCAAAGTTGATCTGAAGTGCTTAACATTTTGAGACGCCAAGAACAACGTAGATTTCCCTGAACAAAGAAATTGGATTATCTTTATTGGTTTGCCCATAGAAAATGTTGCCTCTGGCTAGCATGTTGTGGGCGTTGCTTTTTCTAGCCTATTTGCTGATGCTCATTTAAAAGGTTTTATTACATAATTCTCTCCAATTGGTTTGAGTGCTATTTATATAAAGAGCCTATTTAAGGCAGGTTTTAACGGCCGGAATGTAAAGGATATTTTCTTTCTTCTTTCATGCAGTCTCATTATGGAGAATGCCTTGATGGAGAATTTCTTCTTTGAGCCTTGAATGGTGATAGGACATTTCATCAACACGGTGACACAGAACTACACCCTGCTGAATACAAGCTTCTTTGTAGGTTTTCTCTTTATAAGGTGGCAAAATAAAGTGTGTGCAAACACCTCTTAATAAAACTACCCAAAGTAATCACCTACTCCGGATGGCCACCCCACCTCGTAACCCAGCCATGACAAAGCATTAAAAAATACAAAACAATAAAAAGACAGGTGCCAGGCGCCACCTGGATTTTTGATTTGCAGTCTGATATACTAGTCTCCGACTCCAAGCCAATCTCCGCCATATTGCTTAATCAATATATTTACTGACGAGCTCACCGAGACAGATGGGCCGAACGAAAATATTCGCGAAACATTTGCGCTCCCCCCTGTTTAAAAATCTATTTGCACGTAGAGGAAAGCACAATGAGTTTTCAAAACATTATCCCCCTCCTGGCTAAATCCCGTTAGCTCTGTTCCCAAAGAGGATGGGTTGAAGCAGAGTTCACAAGGGGAGATTCATAACCTTTCCGGGTCTTTATGTCTGATTAGTTGCCCGATCTCTTTGCTTTGATTTAATTAACCCAACACACTGAATGGACTAGAATGGATAAATACTGCTAAACATTTTCTGCTAAGAGATTATACCCAATGCTTTTTCCTAATCGGATCTAAATCAGGACTTTAATAGTCTTATCGAGAAATTAGACCATTTTCTTAAACCACTGGCATGCGTCCAAACACATTGAAAGCAATATACTAGTATCAAGATTTTATAGATAATGTTAATTGTTTATATTCCTATGGATAAAATGTGTAAACACAAATATTTATTTGGATACAGCTTCCATTTCACATCTTTGTATATCTAGATTTCTTTGAAAAGGCTGAAAAAGGGGGCGGGTGACGTATCAACAAATCATTGCAAAGCATTGCAAGGGAACCACCCGTCTGTGTCCAATCCATTTCCCCTGTGTGTTTTCTGCTGATATATCTGGTACGATATCACATCAGCTCCACTGCCTGTTACCGACCCAGAATTGGCTGGAGAATCCCCGTCTCTTTTACCATGCCATCCACCGCCTCCATTCACACACCTGTGCATTCGTGTTTCCACAGCCATCACGCCACAATTACCACCACACAACACATTATTACTATGTTATTATTGTTTTGTAATGCATGACTTGCCGATTTTCTGAGCACTGAATCCAACCTGCCTTTCATTTCTGCTTTGCTTGGTTGTAGCAGCCTTAGGAGTAGGACAAGCCTGTTTTGCACCTTAATACTAGCGTCTCTGGAAGGAGGCATCCCTATCTCTCTCAAGGTTCCTTCTCTTCCTGTCTGTTTCCCTTGCCTCTGCAGACAACTCAGGGTCAGGTTTTGCCGCATAATGTGGGCCCTGTGAAGCCATAACTGTTAATTTGATTAGAGCCACAACAAATACAAATTATGTCGCCTAAGCGTTCAGGATAAAAGCTTGCCTAACGAGGCAGCCTCATCCAAAACTACAATTTACCCTCCTTGATTTAAAAAATGTATTGTTCAACGACGTAACACCATCTCACCAGGTCGCGTGGTTTGCTGTTTGTAAATGTCAAGTGGGGAGGGCTTGTCTCCGGTTAGGCTGCGGAAGCTGCCCGGGCCAGCCAAAGGAATTACGGCCAATAAGCGAGAAGCAAATAAACTGCTGCCTGGATTGCGTCGATGACGGACAAATTCTCTGGCGGTGTTGCGTGGGCGGTACTGCTACATAAGCACATCTCAGGGGCCAGAGGGTGCCTAAACACAGATGAGCTCAGACTTGAAGCCGCCAATAACGGTAATTCAACAGGGAGACCAAAAAGGGGCGGGTCCATGCTACTTGCAACCGCCATTTGTTACCTAATAGGTTCTGCTGCAGTCCTGCGAGTTAGGTTTGGGACATTTATTGGAAGGTGTCCACTGTGGTGGTTCTGCTGCTATTAGGAAGACGATTTTCAATTGCTAGTTAATAAATAAAAAACATTGAAAAATGATCATCGTTTGATGTAACGTTGTTTATGTTCTTGGTTGTGGTGTAATTTAATCCAACACAATGATGAAGGTTCCTATTTTACCACAAGGGGCGAGTGTGATTATTCATTACGCGCTGTTACAAAATCTGCCCTTCCCTGTGACATCATAAATCTCACTCACACCAGTTGGTTAAATAGGGGGCCTATACTGTTCTCAAAGTTGGGGCCGAAAATAAGAAAGCACTAATATGTGGTCCATGTGGATTTGGGGTTTTAATTCAGAACAGAAACGGAACAGAAATTAGAATGTATCAGACAGTCAGCGCGTCCCACCTGGTGCGACTGCTTTACTTCAATGCACTTTCAGTTTCATTTTTCCACCATGACAGGAAAATAAATAAGAAAATAAATTTAGAGCAACCTCACAAACATTTCCTTTGGCAGTTACCAGCAAGTTTGGAAAACGAGTGATTATGAAAATGTATCTGTGCTGCATGTCCTTGCATATTATAAGAGTATCTCTGGAAGACTGCAAAGTAGAGTTTATACCTCTTCTCACTATTTTATACTTAAAACCCTTATGGTACAAAACTCAACAGACTCAAGAATATAACAACGTATTGTTTGCGTGTTCAATATTTGTATATATATATACATGTTAATTGATCTATAGATATATATATTTAAAAAAGGCAAAACACTTTGACATTGTTGTAAAACAGCTAACATTGATTCCGTTGCAGGGTTTTTAGCGATGTAGGAATCTGCGATTTCGTTATTTGCAATTTATCACTCGCTTTCCTCTCAGCCGTCTTCCTGATCGGCTCCAGTCTGTTATTCTTCTGACTCTTCCCGGAATGAGTTGCTGGATATACCAGGAGGATAACATGGTTTCATTCGGGGTGTCCTCTTGTCAATTTCTGAATCCCTCAGTAAGACTTTTTTTTAACATTTGCTAACCCCGTGGATAGCTGTTGCGTCTTTGTTGTTGTTGTTGTTGTTGTTGTTGTTGTTGTTGTTGTTGCTGTTCCTATGGGGATGGAAACCTGACACTGGATATCTGGAACTTATGGTTGAAGCTACAGCTTGTTGAACAGCACTCTTTACAACACCATGAGGCCTCCTGTAGCATGCATTATTCAAATATTTTAAAAGGTGCTGTGGAATGGCTCATTTGAACCTTTGAACACGGGGCTCCCCTGGTTAGGCTTTGGCCTGTAAATTCACCCTAACACGTTGCTTGCATGTTACTGCATGGTCTGCATTCAGAGGACCCCTTAGCCCAATCTACCTCGACGGCCAACTCACACAGCAACACGCACACCCACATACAGAAACGCACAACGTGCACACACACACACACACACACACACACACACACACACACACACACACACACACACACACACACACACACACACACACGCACACACACACACACACGCACGCGCGCACATGCACATGCATATGCACACATACACAGACATACACATCCACACCCACATATATATGCACCCACACACAGACATAGACACACGCTCCCACTCAAAAAAACACCAACCCTGTTCTGGAGCTGTGATGTCATGTGGAACCCAATTAGTGAAATCATGGAATGATGTTGCAGCTCCGGTTATACCGGTAGACAGCATAGCTGCACTTAGGTCCCATGATGACACAATCAATACCCATACCTTAGAGGCACTGGGACTCTCTCTCAGTCCTGCTCTCTAGCTCTCTCACCCTCCCGCTGTGTGTGTGTGTGTGTGTGTGTGTGTGTGTGTGTTTGTGTGTGTGTGTGTGTGTTTCTCTGTGTGTGTGTGTCTGTGTATGTGTGTGTTGCTCGCTAGCTCTCTCACCCTCCCGGAGTGTGTGTGCTTTATTATAAAGAACTTGATCTTTCAAAGAAATAAAAAAGATGAGAGAGAGAGAGAGAGAGAGAGAGAGAGAGAGAGAGAGAGAGAGAGAGAGAGAGAGAGAGAGAGAGAGAGAGAGAGAGAGAGAGAGAGAGAGAGAGAGAGAGAGAGGGAGGGAGGGAGGGGGGGGGAGAGAGAGAGAGAGAGAGAGAGAGAGAGAGAGAGAGAGAGAGAGAGAGAGAGAGAGAGAGAGAGAGAGAGAGAGAGAGAATGTGACTCCCCCAGGGATGGCACCGTTTCATAGAGCAGGGCCCACTGGTCGCTTGTAGGCTGGAACTAATTGGTATGAGATTAACTTTCCAGGGGGACATAATGACCCCCGAGCAGTCCCTCACATCCTAGGGATCACTGACACCAAGAAAAAATAGGTGAAAGCAGGATACCGGTGCTGCTGGTAACCATTATTGGGACCGGGACAGTCTGCCTCCCTGCCTGAAAGCGCTCCCGAAGGGACAGAAATAGACCACTTGTGAAAACAATGTCAGGGTCTGGGCTGCTGGTTTGTCTCTGGGCTCTTTGAGCTGCAGAGTTTCTCCACCTGCCAGGCTGGCTGGGGCCGCCCAACTGCTATCTCACGGCGCCATTTTTGTTTCCTCAAACACTGCTCTGTGCGCCCTAAGCGTATCCAAGAAGAGTAGGGTTTTATTATTTTTAGAATTAATATTGGTAGTAACAGTGATAGGGCTGAGTGGTTTTACTAATTATAAGTACTGAGTAGAAGAACTAATAGCGTCCCGTTGGTTTCTTCAAATTAGGACTCATTTGAAGATAAAAAAAAGTCAACATGATAATATGCTAATGTGAAATGTCCAGCGTTTTAATATGATATTCTCCTACCCCACATTAATAATAAAAGTTTTCTCTTTTTTTAGTCTTCTTGGTATTAAAGCTACCGTAGCCCTCTTTGTAGCATGAGCCGCTACGCTTTCCCGCCTAAACTGCTTATGGGGGCCATTTTGTCGGAAAGGGATTATCCCCCCCTGAAGGACAAGAGCACAGGCTGGCTTTTATTTACCTGAAGCACTGCGTGCGAATAGGGCTGATGAAGCGTTTTGCCACGCACTGTTTGTATTAGTCCGGGAAACATTAGTCCTAATCGCTGTCTGGTATTTCCAACCGCTCTTTCTCCTCTCCCGCCGCCCGACCAATGGAAACTCCACGGCCGTGTCGGTCAATGGTCGCTGTTTGATCATGTGGACGGGAGCTGACAAGCTATTGGTTGATGTTCGGTGGATTCGGAGCCAGCATTGATCTACAATGTGTTTGATTATTAGTGGGGAGCTTTGCTTGGCAGGGGACAGGAATCGAAGGCTGGAGCCCGGGTCCAGCTATCAGTTTCTCGCTAAGTTGCAAATTGATTCACAAAGACCAGCACATTTTCTAACGCAAAGTTTTGGTTGCACTTGGAAAACAAATACAATAAGAAAGGAATCCGATTTGTGAGTAAAGGGCAGGAACGACACTGTGTAGCAGCCTGCACCGAGTTGAAAAGATCACAGTGTCTGGAATTGAAATTGTATGATCTTTGCTAATTGGTAATGGCAGAGCGACATGTAGGTATGGCATATATTAACGCTCAACTCAAACTAAAGTAAAAGTATCTGTCCCGACATAATTTGTTAAGTCTGCAGCAGTGTACTACTATCTTGACCGAGGCCTCATTCCAGTGATCAGTATGTCATCAGTGTTCATTGTTTCACCTGTGCTCATTTAGCAACCGTGTTCGTCTGTTTTTCCGTATGGGTTTCTCTGCTTCAAACCAGCCCAATCCGGTTGCTGCTCCATAACAACGAAAGAAATTAATTTCTGAGAATGGAGGGGGGTTCCTTGCATTGTCTCCCATAGTTTTCCTCCTGGACTGTCCAAACTTTTCACTCAAAATAAGGTCTGTTTAGGATCAACAAAAGTCTTTCCCCTTTTTCCCGCCGTAGGACAACAACGCCATTTGTAAATGTCGATGTCTCAGGTGAGTCACGAAGCACCTGTTGCGAACTGTCAAAAGAATTGGAACATGGCCGAGCATGCCTGGTACCTGAGGAGCTGACAGCGCTCTGCAATTAATTCAGGAGACGTTGTGTGGTCGAACAGAAAGGCTGGGGTGGAAATGAGGCCACTCCATGCTCTTGTGCCTGTCTTCATCTAAATACAATCACACACGCACACATACACGCGCACACACACACACAGGCACACACACACAGGCACTCACCCTAACACATCTAGCTTGCTACCTTCACCTTCAGCGCGGTTAGTTGGCCTATGAGAGCATCAAAGCATCACCAACACGCACACACACGCACACGCACGCACACACACACGCAAACAAACACACCTTTGCACAAAAGCCCAATGCGCCTGCTATAACCCCTCTGATTCCTGCTATTCTTATCCCTTTTCACAGGATCTTGGCTCTCCTATTCTGCCTTTTCCCCCCACTGGAGGCAAACAATTGTCAGCTTCGCCCGGGACGCCGCCGTGCATAATGGCCTTGCGACGCGGATCGCCCCGTCTGTAGAAGTATCATTCATTCATCCGTCTGGAGGAAGAGGAGGGCGAGGGAGAAGAGGAGGAGGAGGAGGCGTAGGAGGAGGGAGCAAATAGAACCGTCTCCTCGCTGATGGCTTGAAAGTGTCCCCGGCTATCAACGCGCCGCGGCTTGACAAGGTAAAGCTTTTCCCACAAACCATTCCACCTGTCAGCCACGCCCGGTCACCGGCACGTGGCAGGGAGAGAGACGAAGGGGGGGGGGAGAGAGAGGGGGAGACGGAGATAGCGGGGACAGAGGGTAGGATGCCGTCCAGGCTTTTCACGCTTGACTGATGCCCGTGACGGCAGCGGCGTACAATTCGGTGAGGTAACCAGACTATTTGTAGGGTCGTATCCTGCCGCTTCCACCCCTCCCACACACACACACGCCCACTCCTACCTCCCCCTGCCCCCCCCCCCCTGCCCCCCCCCCCTACCCCCG
This sequence comes from Gadus morhua, assembly GCF_902167405.1. NCBI lineage: Eukaryota > Metazoa > Chordata > Actinopteri > Gadiformes > Gadidae > Gadus > Gadus morhua. The sequence goes on from NC_044064.1 coordinate 2,518,989, forward strand.
GTCCGCCTCGACAACCCAGCAATGTGCAGCGTTTCATTACAGCGTGGCGTCCTGTCTTCACCAGCACAAAAAAAATAGAAACCGTGTCCCCCCCCCCCTCGCCCGATGTCTGGAGTGACATCCTATCTCTGTGTAGGCAAAATAAATAAATAAAATATAATGGTGGCAGGGCATCATTTGGGGGGGGGGGGGGGGGAAGCATAGGAAAGCATTAATTGTGCAGAAAAGAGTGATTTGTTGTCAACGCACGCTGTATTACAGGGCTATTAGCTCCCAGAATACCCTACATGCCACGCGGCTTGCGTTTCAGTGGGCCACTCTGTGCCACTAGCCGAGGTGATGAGGGATTGTTCCTTTAAATGAGGCACTGCTCGGATTGCACCACGGCGACACAGTTTCGTCGACCACCGTGACTAGTTGGCTTGTGTTTTTGGGGTTGTTTTGTGTTCCATCTATTGGTAGGAATAAGGGAATAATAAGTATTACCGGACAGTACGATATGATTTTGCTGAACAACACTTCCAGTGTGAGGCACAGGATACAAAAGAGGGAGTCACAACCAAAAACTACGTCTTTAGAAACAATCCAACAACGCTGGACTAATTCAGACCCTACTTACCTTGCATCCGATATCAAATTACCCTTCAATACATTTGAACACCCTTAAGAGCATTCGTTTCATTAAAATTCCATTCATGACTTGGTTACCTCTCGATTGCTCTGAACCGGTACAGTCGGGGCTGTGGCACACTCATTCGATTAAGGAGTGGGACAAAAAAGGCTGGACCAAACTTCAATGGAGCCCTTTCACAGAGGTGTCCCAGTTACACAGACACAGGTGTAGCGCGCAACGCCGCTGACGGTGTCTGTTCCATTTTTGGTGTGACGGCGTGCCGGCACAGTCAACCCCACCTCGCCATATTTGCTCTGGCACACATCGACGAAACCTAAAAACAATGTTTTCTATTCCAGAAATAAATGGGGCGGCGGTGGCTGAGGATGTAGAGGGGATTGACTAGCGACTGGAAAGTTGCTAGTTCAATTTCCCCGGCTCCTCCTTGCTCAGGTGTCCCTGAGCAAGAAACCGCAACCCAGCTGCTCCCGACGAGCTGGCTGTCGCCTTGCATGGTTGACTCCGCCGTGGGTGTGTGAATGTGTGCATGAATGGCTGAATTTTAGGCAATATTTTAAAGCGCTTTGAGTGGCCACTGGTTAAAAAAGTGCTACACAAATGCAATGTATAGCAACCTTCTATACATTAATACTCATGAATTTCAAAGGCATTTGTTTAAATCCTTGTTGCACCTAGACATTGTTCCCTTATCGCTCCAACTGAAAGGTTTGAAGTTAGCTTTCGCATTACCAATTAAGCCACAAAGTCTGATACTGAGGCCATCTCCTGTCTTCTTTGTTGTGTGGATTCCTTTAGCTGTCTTGCATCGTGTCCACATACCCCATATTGCAACGCAAATTAACCAGGCCAATCTTTAACTCTCCGCGCTGGACACTCCCATTACCTTTGTTGCCTTCGTTGTTTCTTCCCACGATAAGGAAGTTCCCCTCGAAGAATCGTGTACACCTGTCGTCTCATTGAAAATGCTGGTTGAATCGCTGCCTTTGCCTTCCCTGGATCTTGCTTGGATCAGGCGAAGAAATTCTGCCTGATTACAAAATGCAGGAGCCCTGTGGTGGATCTTAGATGTTCTTCACCTATTCAACCGGTTATTCGTCGTTGCTCCAACGGTCAAGAGCAACAGTTTAGCTTAAATTCCAAATCATGGCAGACAGGGCCGAGGTTGACTGCTGGTTAACCGGATAGCCACGTCATTATGACTATCAGTCAAACAGCTCAAAAGGCGGGTTGATGGGCACATTTCAAGTCGCACGGCTTTGTTCTCAGTGTCTTTGTTATCGACGCTGTGCTGTCTTTGACTGCGGACTGACATGATGTATTTTTAGACGTTCTTTTATGAAATAAATAGTTTGACACTTAATCATCGAGGCAATGACACCACTTTTGTCTTCATTCAAAGTAGTCTGGCAGTTATTTCTGAGCATGGTGAGCTCATGAAGTCGAAGGGTGATAGGGGCGTCAGAGGTAAGAGTTGT
>NC_044064.1:2526097-2633597 GCF_902167405.1 Gadus morhua
CTGTCTGTCCTTCTCCCTATCATTCTGTCTCTTTGTGTCTGGCTATCTGTCTGTCTTCTTTGTCTGTCTGGTTTTCACACTCTATTTCTCTCTGTCTGTCTCTCTGTATGTCTCTTTGGATGTCTGTCGGTCTGTCTGTTTTTCTGTCTGTCTGTTTCTCTCTCTCTCTGTTCCCTATGTGTCTATGCGTGATTGTATTTTATAATGCACACACTAAACAAAAAAAACAAAAGTTTTTATTTTTTATTTTACCCTTGTGCTTTTACAAAACATGGCCCCAATTTTGACAGCTACTCCGTGGTGAAGGTGCAGCAGCTTAAGACAAAACGCTGATCCTACGAAGATGGGAAAGTATGGTAGTATTGAGGCCAAGAGAAGAGAACATGTTCGTTGTTGTTGATGAAACAGCAGCAGGGGGGATGCGGGTGGGGGGGGGTCTGGTCTCTGGGTGATTAGTTTCCTTTAAAAAAAACAAATTAACAATTGGAAGTATGTGGAGGTATGGTGCATGTGTCTGTGTGTGTGTTTGGACATGTTTGTGTGTTTTTGTGCATGTGTATGTGCTCATGCGTTTGTGTGTGTGTGTATGTGCGTGTCTGTGTGTGTGTTTGTGGGGTCTGCGTGTGTGGACATGCGCATGTCTGTTGGTGGATGTGTGTGTGTGTGTGTGTGTGTGTTGGTTTGTGGATGCATGTGTGTGTATGCCCGGCGTGTGTGTGTGTGTTTGCGTTTGTGTGTGTACGCATGAGTGTGCGTGTGTTTGTGCACGTGTGTGTGTGTTCAGGTGTGCGTGTCGAGAGGCAGTTTCGACAATGTCAACCCTGGAGGAGACAGGAGAAGGTAACCAGGGACAGGGAGCAGTGGGAATACATCAGGAGCCAAACCCAGCCTCACATCTTCTCCCCGGGACGCTGGCAGCTCTTTGGATGCCCCCACTGTGCGTCAGTGATACAAAAGAGCGTTCAGCTCCAAGGAGTCTGTAGTCATATTCCTATTGACACGCTTTCGGTCCTTTATAGAGGGTTTCTTCAGACTGAAGAAAGTGGGTCCAGATTCATTAGTGGAAGTCAAAACGAAATGTGCTTTTGCTTGATTGAAAAATTGTGGTGCTCTTTTTACGGGTCTGTCCCAGACTCTGCGTGTTTGGTAGGGTTAACTTATGTGCGTTATTGCGTTAATGTAGCGTCAGAGGTAAACGTCCCTTTAAACTTTTTTTTACTTTCTTGACAATAAGGCTGTTAGCTTTATTGTGTAGCGTTGCCCTGGTAATTATATTGAACAAAGGTGACATCACTCAAACCCTTGCAGACTTTATGTCTATAACGTCTATTAACTAAAACTTGCTTTAGAATTGAGACACATAATTAGGCGGTCTGTAAAAACATTATTTGTGGACACAAATTACGTTTGTTGCCACCTGTTATGGATGATTATGATATTCTCCCTTTCCTAACCGTTTCAAGAGTCAGTAGTGGAACTGTAGGCGGTTTTGTGTGCTGGGTTTGTTGTGATTTTACACAGACTCTTAATTAGTCCACGCTTGAGATGGAGAACAATATGGAGTGAGGGATATAGAGAAAGAAATCAAGAGAGAGAAAGAGAGAGTGCTGCTTGAGAAGCAAAGAATGTTCTCAACATAGACATAAACTGTAGTTCTCTGTATGATGTAATGCATGCAGACATGTTCTTCTGTCTTCCTCCATTCCCCTCTCTCTCTCTCTCTCTCTCTCTCTCTCTCTCTCTCTCTCTCTCTCTCTCTCTCTCTCTCTCTCTCTCTCTCTCTCTCTCTCTCTCTCTCTCTGTTTTGCTCTCTTACAAACAAACACACACACACACACACACACAAACAAAACCATGCACACACTAAAACCCACCAAAAAACCAACAGCCTAAAACACATGCGCACACATGTACATGCGCAAAAACAACCCACACAGAGGCTTCCCTTCCCTTCACCACAACACTTCGGTGCCATACATCACACTGTGCATTTACGCCAGCCAATTGAATTCTTATTGGATATAAATCTGGCCGTTGACAAATGAGGGCCTCAGTCAGCGTCCGTGCCTTATAAACTGACATGAATCCCTCATGACTGATACCTTTAATTAGCCTGGCAGCCTGAGAGATCCATGGCCCTGTCTGTCTGTCTGTCTGTCTGTGTGTGTGTCTGTCTGTGTGTCTGTCTGTCTGTCTGTCTGTCTGTCTGTCTGTCTGTGTATCTGTCTGTCTGTCTGTCTGTCTGTCTGTCTGTCTGTCTGTCTGTCTGTCTCTCTTTCCTCTGCTCCCTCTCTCACTAATCCCTTTCTTTATTCTCCATCGCTATCTCTCTCCCTTGCTTCGTTCTATGCCCTCTCTCTCTTTCCCCTGCTCTCTCATTCTCTCTCTTTCCCCCTCACTCTTTTCCTCATCCCCCTTCGCTCTGTCACTCCTTACGTTTCACCCGCTCTCTCTTTTGCTCTCTCACTCTCGCTCTCTGTCTCCCGTCCTCCCTCCCCTATATTTCCCCCTCCCTCTCCCTCCCTCCCCCCCTCCCTCTCCCTCCCTCTCCCTCCCTCTCCCTCCCTCTCCAACCCTCTAAATCCGTCTGCGAATGGAGACTAACTGAAGGGAATGGCAGATTAGATCCAGCGTGTTGACATCCTCCCAGCCTCTGTGAGCCTCTTTAAGACCATCCCTCCAAGAGACATGGCACAGGTTGTGCAGAGTTGCCTTTTTGTGGGGGGAGGGGGGGGGTGGCAATAACTTCTCTGATGAGTAATCCAAATTGCCCTTTACCTCCTGTTCAATTCACCCCCCCCTCCCACACACTCCGACACACAGATTGTTTCACCCCTCCCACTTTCTCTCTCTCTGTCTCTCTCTCTCTTTCTCTCTGTGTCTCTCTCTCTCTCTCTCTCTCTCTCTCTCTCTCTCTCTCTCTCTCTCTCTCTCTCTCTCTCTCTCTCTCTCTCTCAGCCCTCACACCAATGCTTCTCTCAATTACGCAGACTTCCAGAGGGGGGGGGGGGGGGGGGGGGTGGTGTTGGCTGACATTTTGTCTCTGGTTCATTGCAGGCTATCCCCAAAGGGATCTATTAAGTTATGGTGTTGTGAGCCAGGGAGGAGACAAAAAGAGGAAGGGGAGGGTGAGGAGGTGGGAGCCTGGCATCCGAGTGCCGCTTGTAATCAATAACGTGGGGAAACATTCAAATAGATGCATTCAGACAAGAGGCAGAGAGCGTTTTGGGTGCTCACACGCCCCCCCAGTATCGACTGGCCTGTTTGTCGCAAAAAAGTTGCATCTTCCCAGAGGCCGTCCCTTCGTACGTCTGTCGTCAAGGAAATGACATGGGCGGTTGCCGGGGTAGAGCTGTGAACGAATGGCGCGTGGGAGGCGACCACGCTGCTACGGTCGTCCACGAGGATCTCCCCCCCATCACGTTTCAAACGGGGTTCGGGTCGGGGTCGGAGTGCAGTGAAGAGGGCGTCTGACCCTGTCACAAGAAGGAGTTCGGTTTGATCCCGGAGCCTAACCTGCGAGCATCGTTCAGCGAGACGCCTCACCCCCCGTGCTCCTGGCACGTACCTGACCAGAATGTTGGTCGCCAAGGATTAAAAGTGTCTGCTAAATAATAAATAACACTTTAGTGGTAATTCTCCAGGGGTCTTAAACGAGACAGGGTGGCTATAATCATTATGATGGAACTTGGCTGTCCTTTGCTGAATTGATAGCAGGGCCTGGCATCGGACCTGTTTTTGACTATCTTGCCTCTCTGCTGCAAAACCACACTTCCCAATCCCGAAAGAGGATTGGCCTCCAATCACTGGGCTGGGCTGGGCCGTGCCTTCCTCTGAAGCTCTCAAACACAACGCCGGCCTAATAAAATGATTTCCAGTACAAACAGTAGCCTGTAGCCAATGGCGCGCCGCGGGGCGTTCACTTTATCATGCAATTAAATTTCATTACCTAATGAACCTGGATCAGGGACTCGCTCGTAGGGATGGAACGGCGTGGACGAAGAATAATAACATCGGAGCAGGTGATTGTGGGCTGTGTTTAAAGAGCTATTAAAGCACTTTAGCATGCTATAGCTGTGCTCAGACCCTTCCCGCTGCTCGGTCTTTCTTCGTCTCGATTTTTCTCTCCACCGGCGTAATGGCTCTCGAATGCATGTGTCCCGTCAGATTACTAGCTGTGACGTAGAGGTCTGTGAGTGCGTGTTTGGGGGGGGGGGAGGATGCGAGTAAACTAGCGAAGCAAATGGCCTGCACGAATGAATTCACAGCATAGGAGGAAACGTATGCCGGGTAATGTTTAAAGCGGTCGTACTTGATATCAATAACCTATTGGTCATTATTTATTCACTGATGGGCGTGTCAATTGTATTTATTCACAATTGACACGCCCATCTAGACCCACGCAGATTCCTCCCTATGCCCCTTCATCTCTCTTCTATTTCCTCTGGGTTTGTTTGTTTGTCTCGATGCTTCTATGCTGCCTTCTTAATGTATGGCTCCATATTCCTGCACCTTAGGAATCCTACTCATTACACACACACGCACGCACACACACACACACACACACACACACACACACACACACACACACCCAAGCATGCACACAGGCGCACACACATGTGTACAAATATAAACATATGTATATATATATATATATCTACGCATAGACACAAACAGACACACACATACATACACACAAAGCCCGCTATGCTAATTGCTGTTTTCAAATGCGGCGGTAATTATGGCTGGTTGTGTGACATTATAGGCTATATCCCATGCAGTGCTCTCAGCTGGGCCCAGAACTAAGTAGCACAGGCCATAAACACCAGCGCACAGCATGAAAACAATATAACCTTCTCTTCCCCCTGGTGGAAAAGCTTTAGAGAGGGGAGGGCCTTCTGATTGGCTGCCTTGGCGTGTGTTCACAGCAGTGTAACTGAAGCTCTGTGTGGGTGGATGCTGCATCGTACCTCATAATATGCAGAGCACATTGGTGGCTTCCTGTCCATGGGTAGACGATGGTGGGGTGTTCTGCTCTTGTTGGTGGTCGGGGCAGTTACTGGGTTTGTTATGGATGTTGTTGGTGTGTGCGTCTGATAATGGACGTGTCGCACATGGGGCATTTCCAAGAGGACCGTCTTTCTGTTTATATACTTTGTGTTCGACAACGACAAGTTTAATGAATGCTCATCTCAAACGATCCAATCGAGTTGCTCCTTTTGTTTTATAGTGTCTGGCACCACGGGATGAATTGTCAACAGACAGGTATGGTATTATGTTGGTGTTTTGTAGAAAAGCACTGGTCTCAAGCCAGTCAGAATCAGTGAAACTTTGTCAAACTGCCCAGATTCGCCACATTTATGAACTTCGAAAGTATGTTTTTTTTGTTTTGAGCCCGAAAGGCTGCTGTGTATTTATTTGTTTTGTCATTTGTGATAAAATATCCATGGTGTTCACCAAAGGCCTACTGGCCTCAAGTTTAGATGAAATTAGAAATCTATAATTCAGTTCACACTCCAAAAAATTGCGCCCAGCCGAGGAAATGCTTGACATGAGAAAGAAAGGGAGAGAAAATAAGAACGGACGAAAGGATAGAAATACAGAAATAGAGTGAAGGAGATTACATTTCTCATGCCTCGGTATAAGAAAATTTGCTTGTGGCACAGAAATGTGCTAATATATAATACATAATAAGAGCGAGAGAATTGATCACCCTAAAGGATTCTAGAATTGATCAACCAAAAGGATTCTAGAACAAGTCAAATTTCTTTGACTTGTTTAGCTTGCTGATGTTACTTACTATCCTAACCTCCCTGGTAACAACTGACCATTTCTCTTCAAGTCTCCATCCTTCATATTGCAAGAAGAGTCCGTTCAGACTTCTTGCAAAGCGAGGTTAGGATCGGCAAGAGGCTTGTGTTAATTGCTTTAAGTGGTCTCTGGTACTGACAATCAAAACAAACATGATATGAAACGCGATCATTTGGGAAAGTGACTCCTTTAGTGAACTAATGAACAGAGTCTGACAGGAAAAGCCTGAAAGATCTATTTCCTCGGATATTGAAGGTCTTCAAAATAGAAGTACAGGGGAATAGCCCAAGGCTGCTCCGGTGTGATCTTCACTCAGGATCGCTCGGCTGTTTGCTTGTGGCTTTCACCAGCGCTACCATGCTTCATTACCCCGGCTCTCAAGCACCGTAAGACTAAACGGCTGTTTTCTACTGGGGAACCAAATCAGAGTAGACGTGAGGTACTCTGGGCGGGGGTCATTTCTGATGCAGCAGTATTAAATAAGGGCCTTGAAGGGGTATAAGTGTGTGTGTGTGTGTGTGTCTGTGTATGTTTATGTGTGTATCTTTGTGTGTGTATCTGCGTGTGTGTGTATCTGCGTGCATGCGTGTGTCTGCGTATGTGTCTGTGTATGTTTGTCAGGCAGGGGGGTTATCTCCCGGTCCGGAGGGTGGAGTTGATGTGGTGGAGCAAGTGCAAGATCAATATCAAGGCAATCATGGTGTGTTTTGGAGGGTGTGTGTGTGTGTGTGGGGGGGGGAGGCACATCTGACCTTGGACAAAGGTGGATGCAGAACCCCCCCCCCCCCCCCCCCCAGCCAATATTACAAGTAAATGTGTCTCTCCCAGGTGTAGGAGAGGAATAATTTAATGTCCACATCGACACACACACACACACACACACACACACACACACACACACACACACACACACACACACACACACACACACACACACACACACACACACACACACACACACACACACACACACACACACACACACACATTTTGGAAGGAGGCTGGAGGGTTATCGGTCTCCTTCGGGTCAAGTCTTCCTGCTGAAGGGTCGACTCTGGTGACTATCTCACTCATCAACCGGTTAAGGGATAGACCGGTTAGACGGCACTCAGCGACAGACGCACTGACTTACAGTTGGGGGAGACAGGCATGCAGACCTAAATAGATTGGCAGTCGGCTGGCAGACAGATAGGCAGACTGCATTTTTTTCTCTGTTGTAAAACGTGTCGTTCATGCGTCGGCCATTTGTTTTGATCATAGCACGGTTTCACACATAATTATGTTAATCACGGCACATGATGTTCATGAATCCAGATAACATTTTTGATCTGAGATGATCCGCTATCTCACCGGAAACACTGGAGAGACAAGGGCGAAGGAAAATCGCCCTTGAATGCAGTTGATTCTGAAAATGCAGTGCCCTTTTGAAATCACCAGACATTGTGACCAAAAATGCTATCAATCCATATAATAAATAATAGCTATTTATGGATTACACCTCACCTATGGGGGTGAACAGGGAGGTACTTCAAACACCCTTAAACCATCAGCTCTGTAAACAAGATCCGCCATGAAAGCCATGAGCACAGGTCTCTCTCACATCAGAGTGTAAAACACCTTTTTACTGGAGGCCTGACCCTGTTTCGCTGATGGGCAACTCGTATAACTAAAATACCACGTCCTAAATGTGAAGGTACTTTGATTCGTCGTGACTCGCAGCAGTAAATGACAAAGATAGCGAATTTGCAACGATTCAATCCTCTATTGTGTATTTCTACCAACCATGGAGTGCTTGAGGCAGTAGTTCCCTCCATTTTTAAACACCTATATCTTTATATATATTAATTATATATATATAAACACAGCTGTGAAACAAAAATAATCGTAATGTTTTTGGTGCAATTAAAAAAAGATTGCATCAAAGTGGTCGATTATATATATATATATATATATATCACAATCTTACATATACACATATAAATAGCAAAATGTAGCACTTTGACAGCAAACACTTAGATGATTTTGACTTCACAGCTGTGTTGTTTATAATTTCATTTTTAGCTAGATGTTTAGTTCCCAAAGGCAACACCAGTTATATCTGTATACATAAGAAAATGTATATATTTATATAATAATCTGTATGTAATGTGGATTGCATTCCCAGATTGCTCAATAATTGCATATTTTAGAGACAAATAACATATTCTAACTTCAACGTATAAGTGGATCATTGAGTTGCTCTTTTTTTAACTAATGAGTATTATTATTGATACACAATCTGTGTAAATATCAATCTTCATATAACCTCTGTAATTATCATTGATGCTTGTTATTACCAACATTTCGGCAGCATTTTCCTCTCTAATTTTTATTATGGATGATTACAGAACTGCAAAAGGCAAAAAATACATAAAAACATTAGCTAACAGCTCTATCTGCTTTTTTTTAGAGGGTCTTGAATTATTTAGCACTAAAAACGTGCATTTACTGTATACTGAAAGCAATATGATAATGTATTATATTTCATCAGTGTTGCTTTAAATTGATCCGGCGTCTCCAGGAAGTCTTTCTTTTATTGATATAATTGACCGTATATTTATCATATACATGTACACATGGGTTTTACCATTATATATGCCATCAACCCGTTCCATGTATATTTTTATTTTTACATCATAGGGGGGAGTTACTATGTTGTTCAATCCAATGAAATACAACCTGAAATGACGTGTGTGCCAAGCAGTAGACCATATTTATCACATACATGTACTTCACAAACACATGGATTTTACCGTTAAACAGTATATGTCAAACATTCATGATTTTTTTCCTTTTACATTGTAAGGGGGAGTTATGAAGTAGTTCATTCCAATGGAAGGACGACCTGTAACGACGTGTGTGCTCAGCAGTAGACCATATATTTATCATATACATGAACTTCATACACAAATGGATTTTTCCCAACATATATGTCATCAAACCTTCAAGTATTTTTATATTTAGATAATGGGGAGTTATTGAGTGGTTCCAATGGAAAAACAACCTGTAACGACGTGTTTGCCAAGCAGTAGCTCTCTGGCCTCTGGAGCTAGTCTTCCAGCCTTCCAGCCTTCTGTGGACACCCCTGAGATCCAGCTGGGGGGACAGATCCTTGGCAAGGAGGGCACCCGACAGTGGTGTCTCGTCCCTGTTGCATATGGGGCTCTAATCAAACATCGAGCCCAGATAAGAATGGCACAAGATTGCAGAGCTCCACTCTGGAATAAGTCATGTATGGTTCAAATCAGTCTTGATTATGTCATTGTTTGTGCCGGACAAAATCACATTGGCTTGGAGGTTAGGTTTTTTGTTAAATAAAAGTAAATATATGTGTACATATTTATGTATAGATATCTATTACAGCATGACATATAACCATATATATCATGTATGTATTATTGTATATTAGGGATTAGGGAGAGAGAATGAACAGGAAAGCCATACTATGACATACAGTGAAAAACAATATTTAGGTGGGAGGGAGGCATACTCAATCAAATCAACTCCCCCTCCTCTTCCCTCCCCTCCACCTTTTTTATGTTTTTAACCAATGAGGGAACATCGCACATTTGTCTGACGTGAAATGGATGGCGAACACCAAATACTTTGACAGCCGAAAACAAAGCTCGCGATTGAGAGCGCCATAATGCGGCATTGTGATCAGCTCAGCCGGTGATGGAGGACTCCATTTACACGCTGCGTTTACGAAAGGACAATCACTTTTCAAGACACACCGAAGAACAATTAAGCTTGTAAATTGGCTTTTAATAAAGGCACCGCCGACAACTCGGTAACAGTGAGAGCCTAATGACTAAAAATCGGATGAAGCATGTTTATCTTTTTTACACTCAGAGTACGTAACTGTGCCTTCACCAAAGCGTGATACATGATCTTAATTACTGACCTTTATCATGACCTTGATTGTTTTCTTCGTTCTTGTTCCGTCACGGCTTTGCCGCTAAGTCAATGAATCAACGAGATGATTCCCTGTCACGGTTAGCGGGTGGCAGACAGGCAGGTAGGACCCAATCGCAGAGATCAGGTAAAAGGATAATTTATCAACTCAAAAGGCAAGGTTGACGCGGGTAACGCGGGTAACGCGGGTAACACAGGGAACACACAGGCCACAACTCACCACAAACTAAAATGATCCGACAAGGAACAAAGGAAAGACAAGGGCTTGAATACCAAACACACAGGGCACGCAACGAGTAACAGCTGAAACACATTAGGGGAGGGAGCAGTAAACACACAGGAGGGAAACCTGACATGGGGAGAAACAAGACCGATACCAAAGTAAAACAGGTAACACACCAAAACAAGACAAGGAAACCGACAGACCATGACATTCCCACCTTTAATAAAATGCATTTCTTAGTCCAGATTGTGCATTTTCAAGCTTGGGATGGAGCTAACGGGGCCCTTGTAGTCGCCGGCTAGCCGTTGGTACACGGTCGACCTTCAGACTTGGATCGGGTCATTCACGGTTAACAAACAGCATTGATACCGATGAAGGTGGATGCTATTGTGGCTAGTTAGTCTGAGTCGCTCGATAAGAACAACATGGTTATAGATTAGGGCTTCATTGGTCGTTGGATGACACAACCAAAGTCCTCTTAGGAGAACAAGTTCAACACATTTAGCAAATAGGAAAGACATAAAAAGAAGGACACAAATGTTTAGTACAAGCTATACTTTACCAGAGCCAATGCTTAAGTCTTGTTTTAGTTGCACACTTGAGGAATTAAGTGGCACAAATAAATTGCACGATTCAAGCTCAAATGTTGACTCCATTAAACTTAATCACAGCGGATTGTCACTGATAACATTGAAAAAATACTACTTTTGAAAATCCCCCATGTCAGATCGTCAGCCAATAAATAACGATCATTGCTGTATATTTGCTTTGAAAACAGAAGCAGCTACAGCCCTCATTTTCATTAATGATAGTGATAGCACTTCCTTGTAAGTCCCAACATCTCGGGACCTTGAGTGCTTCTGATTGTCTACAGATTAACTGCTCTGGTAACGTTTATTCTTTCAAGAAATGTGCCATATTCTATTCTACTCTAATAGCAGTTCTGTCTGCTGCTTGTCTGCCTGCCCTCAATACAGCAGCCTAAGTTTATTCACTGAGTCTGAGCTGTGTTAATTATTGATGAGTGATTGAGATGATCTTCTTCAGAAGGCGTTCTTCAGTGTGGAGTGCGGCTGACGTTAAGGAGAATGCAACTTTTTATAAAATTGAATGGTTTCTCGCTACTTAAGGAGAAATTACGGTCTGAAAAGAGGATCCAGATCGACATCATTTTGAGGCGAATTTCTTCGCCTCAAAATAAAAAAAATCTTTTTTACACGTGTGAAAAAAAGTTGCAAGTTGTTTCGCCCCGCCGATTTCTAAACCGAATGATACAGACACGGGTTGAGCTCATTTGCATATCCACGGCTGAGTGGCATGTGACCGGCCGATAATGAAGATTCCGGCGAAGAAACAGAGAGGGACGGCGTCTCGGTCTTCACAGGTGCTCATTCTGCATTCACGGAACACACAGAGCAGCGGGGATTTTGACTTCTAAGCATTTACTGTTAGTCATTAGAGATTCTGAGATTAAGCGTGCGGATTGTGGATAGAGTGTGACCTTTGCTGAATGTCATTCGGCGGCTTGAAGTTAAATTATTCGAAGTTGCCGGTTGATTCCGCCAAAGTTACACCCAAGAGTCACACGGCGATACAAGTGATCCGCAATTATCCGAAAAAAGGGAATATTGTTTCATATCTTTTTTTTGGGATTGCCTCCGCAATCAAGTTGCTCTCAAATTACATGACGTGAATGTGGTCTGGCAAAGCCTCCTAATGATTCCACCCTATTAAGATTCTGCCTACAATGCTCGTTCAAGTGTGCAAACGAATGAGAGGCTTAGCGGCCTAATTCTCTGTGTCCGTTTCTCCTGAAACATGAACTTTTGAGGGGCTGGATATTGAGTGTACTCCTTGCATCCCTTCACTTGAGCCATAAGCCGTCGCCCTCCTCAAAATCATAACCTGTCTCTCTAGTGATTTGGTTAACATGAGTTACAATGATGCCAATGTTCAATCGTAGAACAATCCATAGTCTATATCTAGGATTTTACTCACAATTGAATGTTTCTGAAACCTCTTTTTGTAATGGTTCCCTCCATTCGTTATATGGATTCATAGTTAACAAGATGAAAACAATCACTTCCATTTTCAAGTTAATACGACCTGTGGGCCTTAGGTCTCAGACAACAACCAGTGTGGTAAAGAATATGTGCATGCAATATTAAATAAATTATAAATAAATAATAAAATAACAAAAAAAAAATGGTCTATTACGAAATTCGCCCGCGGCACATTAAAATCTAAAATGTTCTTTGGCAAATAATGGATACATGGCATGTCTGGGTGCATTAAAACCAAAAGGGGACGATGTTGAAGGTGCTTTTAAACTGTCTATGACCATTATATTAGAAATGAGAGGCTGGCTCCGCTACAATAGCCCCCACCCCCAGGCCACCAGATCACCACCACCATCACCACCCCCATTACCACCACCCCCACCATCCTCACCAGCACCACCCACACCACCGCCACCCACACCACCAACTCCCCAGACAACCGCCAACACCCCCACCACCACCAGCACCACACCGACGACCACCATCACCCCCACCACCACCAGGCAAGGCCGATGCGTTGGCCAAAGGGGCTGTGCGTCACTGTGACACCGACCACTGGCAATTATCATCACTGACTCTGGAGTCTCGGGACTGGATGTTCCATGCTTGCGTGTGGTAGATGCTGGGGCCGGGCACCGCATGAATTATAGATGACTCTGGCGACAAGCTCCATCTCCACTAGTTTTATCCGGGAAACAGCAGCTCTCCCGGGGGCTAAGTGGAGGTTCAGACCTAGCTAATGTCATGTGACAGGTGAGTGTTTTAGAAAAAGAAGCCCTTTGAAGCTTTGGCAAACCTTTCGATGTATACATTATGGATGCACTGTCGCGCATCCAAATATATTGTCCACATCTACGTTTTTGACTAGAATACACAATGGACGCACCCCCCAATCCCCCCCAAAAAAGCATTCACCACACTAATGTTATTAGGCTAAGTAAGCTTTTTGTAAGTGGAGAGATTGGATAGTAATTGAGAAGGCTAGCATGCAATATCTTGTCTAAATTGTTTTAATGATGGCACTGAATTATAAAACACACTTCTCCCTCCTTTAGTAGTTCTATATTTAGCACATTAGCTAATACAGCTCACAGACTGCATGTGGGTTATATCTACCTAATATTCAGAGAAAGGGGGTATTTTTTCTATCTTTTAGGACTGTGAAAGCTTCCTTTGAAATGTAGCATCTTGAAATTGTTCCTGCAGATTCATGTAAATGTTGTATATTATGTTCATCTTCTTTGTCCTGTAATTTGACAGCTATCGCAAGAAGTCTGCAAATGGAAACATGAAGTCATTAAACAATTCTCATTGAAATTGAAAACCAGCGAGAGAATATGCTACGAATCACACAATACCCTTTCAGCTTGCTGCTAAGAATCTCTCCATACTCCCAGCACTGTCACTTCTGAAAATATTTTTTTCAATCGAATTTCATCATGGCAGACATCTTGGTTTCTTTTTTAACGATCAAAGGGGCAGAGAAGGTCTTCCATAACTTTGATACCTATTTCAAACCGCCACATATTGACCCAGTGTTTTAGTTTTTGGTTAGAGAACTCTGATTCTGCTTCAACCATCAATATAACAACTGCTGTATTGTAGGTTTCACCTCACAAAACACACGTCATATCAGACTCCTTCATCCAAATGACGCAATCCTTAATAGCTGTCTGTGTCCCTGTGTCACGACGCGATAAAGAAACGCTGCCACGTCGGCAGCGAAACGGTTTAACGAAAAAAAAATTAAACCATTGCACACAAAGTATATAGCTGTTGTAAGGGCATAACTTTCATCTCGAACCTTTAAATGTTCATGTTGCCATATTCACAATGACACGGTTGGTGAATGTCAGCCAGGTGATGGTTGTCTTGACTTATTCACAGGCTAAACAAAAGCCCCCACAACCTCGTTGGCCTCTATTTTGTCTCTAAACCAATCAAGGGGGCCTTGAATGCACACCAGACAGACCGCCGCAGAGGCAATGTTCACCTATTAAAGAAGGCTTACTGGATGCAGTTATATGTCAAAGGAAATTTCATTACCCAACAACCGAGTGATTGAGCTTAATTGAAACATGTGTCAACTGATTTTTTTGATCTTAAAGATTTTACACAATGGGCAGTTCTTTCTTTCCTTCCTTTTTCCATTCTTTCAGTTATATTTTAGTTCATTATTTATTATTATTCTTAAAATCTTTAGAAACGGCATTCATGGATACTTCTTAAAGACTGCTTTGATAAAAAAGCAGTCAGAAAACCTAAAAGTAGGAAGGTGAAATGTGTTCACCTGCAAAACATTCTCTTTTATTTATATATATATAGATATATGTACACTGCAACGCAAACACTTCCCTGTGTATGCGTTGCAGTCTCAATGGCAGTCACTTAAACATTGTAACATTGTTCTTAGGAGCAGTTGGTGCCAAAGGAGGCCAATTAACCATGACATGCAGAAATATTGGGTTTGTGCTGAGTGAATAGGCTCGACTGGAAATTGATAATGGCCTTTCAAAAGTGAATCACATTCTGCTGAAGTAAATTACTCTGAACAACAGTATTTGAATATCTTATAAGCCATGGGCTATTTAACACAAACAGGGAACTGAATACTTCGAAAATGACTACTTGGGATGCTTAATTTCTTGTTTGTTTTGGTAGAAGGGAATGATATAAATAATTTATTCTTACATAATTTGAGGGGTTATACATTCATATCTTAATCTTACGGACAGAAAAAGTACATAATTTCAGTTCAGGGGTTATACTACATCCATATCGAAATCGCTTGAACAGCAAATGGGCAAAACCAATCGACATGCCAAAGACGAATGGTACAGGGGTCCCCTAAAGGGGTTGTTGTAACGATCCCCCAAGTTTGTGATGTCCCGGATACATTGAGAACCACAATTTTGATTTAACTTGCGTTTAGCCATTACATGGTTGAACACGCACCGATGCAAGGCCTTTTTATTTCGCTCCAAAACGGTTATGCATATGTTTGTGGTGTGGGCGGGGTGCCTGAGGGGGTTGAGCGACATCCATACACACACTTACATCATCGCGCCGGCCATCAAGCGGCTTGGAGGGGGAATGCAGGTGAGGTTGAATTCCATCTCGGTTGCGGCCGCCGCGCGCACTCGGATACCTCTTTCCACTCTCCTCCTTTCTCCGCACGCCCGCGCCCACCGAGTCCCCATCTCCCTCCCAGCTCCGAGCGCGCTCCCGCTGCCGCTCCCGCTGCCGCTCGCTCTCTACAGCCGTGGCCGCGAGCGGAGTGCGGCTCGACCCGACGGCGCGCTGTGTAGGTCTGCTGCCTCTCACATGGAAAGCGCAGCTCCCTAGTTTCCCTTAGCTCGTCTCTCGCACGGCTCTCTGTGTCTCTGGCCGACCGCGACACACGTAGAGCAGGTACACCTCACATCTGTCCCATTTCGTCCTTTTGATTCAGAGTTGTCTCTCTTTTTTCTTCTTTTTCTTTTTCCTGCTCTTCACATGAGATGTGCCAACACTTTTTTTTTTCTCGCAGAAGGGGGACACCTCGATTCTGACGGATTCTGTTGTGGCTGTGTGCCTTTTTCTCTCTGTTTCAGTGCAAAACCCCGGGGGCCTGTATTTGGAATAAGAAAAGCATTGCTGCTTTGCGACTGGACGGACGAAAGAAAGGACTCCTCTGACATTTCCTGTGGATGTTTTAATTCGGACGCCTCGGTGAGTGGGACCGTCAGAGATCTTTCTTCTAACTCAAGCCACTCCAGTACAATCGCAATGTCATCTATCTCCGTGCATCCCCTGATTTGTGTGAAGAGTTGTTAGGTCTACAAATCTAACACACAATTCTTCTAATTTAATTACAGTTACCGAGGCTTTGCAGTCAACTGCCTGGGCATATAGTAAGTAGCCTTGAGGCATTTTTTTCGGTTGTTGAAGCATTTGGGGAGACAGCTGTGAAACCACACACACACACACACACACACACGCGCACACACACACACACACACACACACACACACACACACACACACACACACACACACACACACACACACACACACACACACACACACACACACACACACACACACACACACACACACACTGTTATCAAAGTGTTCGTCCGCAGTGCTTTGTTTGTTTTGTTTGTCAAGTTGTCCGTCCACGTCGCGCCACGTGCCACGTGTCCCTGCCCAGGGCGCATATCTGCATATCACGAAGCCATACGTTATCCATGGACTGGCTGACACGCAGCGGTGTGCCGGTCGCCTCTCAAAACGGGGGGCGCGGCATTTGGTTAGCTCTCTATCGGTGCCATTCATCAATTAAGCTGTGTCGCTGGGTCGCTTTGGTTTTACGCGTGCCCTACTACATGATTAAACGATTTATGATGCCTTGACCGCGGTTCATGTGTGCAATGGGCAAGTTGCGGAATTTTCAGGGCGAAGAAAAGTTTGCTTGTGTAGCCCGCGCCTGTTCCTGAGGCTGAGGTTATGTATCCCCATATCTATTTGCGCGCGTGCACGTCAATGTGCGCGTGCGTCGGTGTTCGGTATGGCTTCGGTTAGTTAACGAGCGATGGTGCTTTTGGCTATGGATGTCACCGTTTGTTGTTTGATTGACGGCACATGAGCTGTCCATGCCTACGTGGTCGTCGCGCCACTTAAGTGATCCACATTCACTCAACCCTCTGTGTGATGACAGGGTACATACTTAAAAAATAAGAACGTGCAAGTGACGGTTTTGCACTCGACCTGCCCATGACATGTCATTTTGTGAGCTTGAGCTGATAATAACTTTCTACGGCTGGGATCGTGTGTGTGTGTCTGTGTGTGTGTGTGTGTGTGTGTGTGTGTGTGTGTGTGTGTGTGTGTGTGTGTGTGTGTGTGTCTGTGTGTGTGTGTGTGTGTGTGTGTGTGTGTGTGTGTGTGTGTGTGTGTGTGTGTGTGTGTGTGTGCGTTTGGGGGTCAGTGAGGTATGTTTCCTCTTGGCGGCAGGTGAGGGGAGGGAGCTAAGCGAGCGTGACCACGGTCGGGAGGCTAACAGCATTAGCGTCTTGTCGTTACCCCCCAGAGGTCCAACGACGAGCACGGCATCGCTGCCTCTTTGTGATTCAGGACGACCTCTCCACCGCCGTGCACTAAAGCCCTAATAATATAGGAACAAATGATGCCCCCGTGCAGACTTCCCACTAGCTGCTCAATGATGCATTTTTAACTGTGTTTTAGAGAAGGTAATTGGAGTGTGTGTACCGCACTGAAAGGTCATCACCACAACGTATAGGTGGACAGAGAGAGAGAGAGAAGGGCTTGTGGTATGCGTTGGTGGATGTGTTGGGCGGTGTTTGGTTTAGCTTTACAACAGTTACCCCAGGCGCTGGGTAATGCTGAGCTCATCATGATGATATTGTTTTTTCTCCACGGTGCACATCTGTCTGTCTGCAACATCGATGCCTGTCTGTTTCTTTTGATCTCTCTCTCTCTCTCTCTCTCTCTCTCTCTCTCTCTCTCTCTCTCTCTCTCTCTCTCTCTCTCTCTCTCTCTCTGGTTTATCTCTTTCTCCCCGTCTTTCTGTCTCTCTCAATCCATCTATCTTGATCCGGTTTATCTCTTTCTCTCTGTCTTTCTCTCTCCTTCTTTCTGTCTCTCTCACCATCTTTCTGAATCTCTCTCTTTATGACTATCTGTGAGTTTTGTCCCTGTCCTTTCCAGCTATCCATCTCACCCTAATGTGTTTCTTTCTTGAAATTGAAATGTCAACTGTATCATTTAAGGGTATAGGGAGATCATGAATGCAATTGCATTCCTGATAGAGCACTCCATCAGTTGTTTGCAATGCACGGTATACTGTGCATCTATCGGCACAAATAGCTCTCATGTATCTCAGCTCCCCCTAATACCCATTTTTGCAGCATCGCACCCCCCCCCCCCCCCCCCGAGACATCTCCCACAAGTAAGAACCCCAATAGTCACACCATCAACGATGCAAAAAACAATGAAATCCCGACCCTCCAAATCACTGCTTCCCCACGTATGCCACAGCTCTCTCTCACGGCAGTCACCGCTCCTCACTGCTGTCACACAGCCCGTCAGGGACAGTGATCCCCCTGAGAAGGTCAGGCTTCCTGATGTGCAAACACGTTCCCCTCAGACTCCCAAAGCACCCCTGCAGAACAGTCGTTGCATTCCGTAGCAGTTCCAGGATTAGTCCCAGGTAAGTGCGTCCCGTGCCGTCCCCCGTTGCTCCCGATCAACGCGCGCTCCCGTTTTAATAAATTGCCTCTGGTTTCCATTGTCTCTGCGGTGAGTGTGGCTCCTGAGTCTGCTCGCTGTCTCCATATCAATCATTGCTGAATGGGCTTTGTGCCGGAACAGCTCCGAGCAGAATCCAAGAGAGAGAGAGAGAGAGAGAGAGAGAGCGAGCGAGGGAACGGCAGGGTATTTCTGCATGTTTGCCGGGAGTTTCATGAGCTCCACCACCACCTAACCCCTCAGTATTCCCGAGGCCTTAATGGAAGAGCCGGCTTGGGTTGCCACATCCCAGGCAAACCTTCCTCCGCTATTAATTATCCGCCAACACGGACGGCTCAACCGCGACGTGTCGCAACGCACCCTCATTAACTCACCCTGTTCCCGCGTCTCCCCAGGGAGAAACGGGCATAAGTCATAATTATGGCTTATAAAATTCATCCAGGTGACATAATAGGGCCATCGTTGTGACGTGTGGACGCCACTGAGGCGGCCAATTAACATTTCAGCTCAATCATGCAATGCGTCCACCATCACTGTTTGTTTCTCCTAACGGCGTTCCATGCTACATTGCAATACGGCTGATACTTCCAGCAAGGAATCGACAGTGATTCCAGTGGGCTCGCAGCTATCAGTGTCTACTGTAGCAGCGGTGTGGTTTTGGTATGTGGGGCATCCCGAATCAGTGTTTGCGTCTTGTTATGAAAAGCCTGATACTTGACTCCCAACGGCTATTTTATAATGAGGATGAGTTGTCGGATAATTAGATGCACTGAGCGCAGGTGCTCTCAGAAAAATTCTGATTCATCCCAAACAGAAATGTTCTGCCTGCCAACATAAAAGCGCCGAGCAAAAAAAAAAGAAAAAAGATTCTCTCTGTCACATTGCCTCTCGATTCGGGGCGGCCATGTTTTATTTATTCACCCGTATCTTTGGGCTCTCTCGGATGTGGGAGGGCTTCATGTGGTGCTGTGCCGAGTCCTCTGCTGCCAAACTTCCTCCCCCCCCCCTTGCATCGTACACTGGTCGTATACATGAAGCCGTTATAAATAGATACGATGTACGTCATGTCCAACTCTTCAAACTTAAAGCATGTGATTACTCTGGTGCTGACTCGATGCGACTCTTATTTTGAAGTTCCCCTCATAAAAGCATTTGGATGTAGCGGATGCCACGTCCATTGTAGCTAAAGGGAAGGAGAAGCAGTGGGGTTTATGTGTGTGATGTGAATGCATGCCTGGGGGGGGTGTGGGGGTTCAGTGGCTGCCTCTGCACTTAGTACTCAAACTGATGCACTGATAAAGCTGTTGCTGTCTGGGAACTGAATAATAGGTTGGATGCACGTTTATCTAATCAACCATGTCATGTCACTAATACTGTACACAACACGTTTTATCTGATGAATGTGAGTCACGGTAGTTGAAGTGTGCACACACGCACACCACAAAGCCACAAAGCAGTGATATGCAGTCACTCGGTTGATTGGCGAGACTATGTGAATTGGAGCTTACTCAGCTATGGTTTAATGTAGGGTTGCTGGCTCGCTCCTAAGTCAACCGTGTATTAAGCTGTTGCTAAGAATAATTAAGCCATTTTAAGACAATAAAATAATTCGGGCCTATTGGAGTTACAGCTGTTGGCTACCAAATGTGACAGTGGCACCATTTAACTGAATACACATGAGGCGGATGGAAACAGTTGATGTGGTTGTGTTGTACACTCATTTTTGCATAAGTACATTTCTTTCCATTACCTTTTATTGCGCCTCTTAGTTGCTCGGTGGAATCATGAAGTTAGTTAAAAAAAATAGAGCTGCTTTGGAACAGAAATGTCGACTGTGTTGCTGTTTTGTTTGGTTGTTTTTGCTTATATAATGATTTGCGTGTTGTGCTAGTGAGTGGTTTCTTCCTGCCAACCTGCACGACTTCCTTTCCATAGGCCGGGACGCAATCCTCTATCTTATATCTGGTCCTCCCACCACAGCCAGATTAAAAGTGCATCTAAAATAGCGCATTTATGATGCAAATTAAGGCTGACATTAGCCGGCATAAAGAATCCAATATAATAAACATTTATTATGTTTATTATATTACATAATAAGCCTATTTTAGAGAGCCTATTTCATAAATTGTAGTTGCAAAAGGACTTTTTTTTGGGACAAACAAAGAACGAGTTATGGAGATATCAAATTCTTCTGGTAATGTCATTATGGTTTCTCTGTATACACGGGGATATGTGGTTTCCCATTGCAATCAGAGCTTGGAAGTTTAGTAAGTTCTTTCAGCTCAAGCGCTGCCAAAATATCTCAAAATCAAGCAAAGCCGAAACCGAGTCAGACATCCGACAACATCGGACGAAATCAGGATTGATGGTGTTTTGTACTTTGCGGGCCAAAGCGATTGCTTTGGCCAATGCGATTGCATTGGCCAATGCGCTGCACCTCACTTCTGTTTATGCTCTTCTGCCATCCATACCTCCAGCCCGGGCTCAGCCAAGCGTGAGTCCACACGTTCACTTCAGGGTACAGGGTGGGGGGGGGGGAGTGCTTCTCTTCCTCTGCTTGACTTAATCATCTGAAAAACCTGTGGGTTTAACAACAGCATTGTTCCTGTCCAGAGCTCTGGACAGCCACTCACACGAGCTGAAAGCCAAAATAACTCGGGCACTGTGGAGCTCTCCTCACCGCAAAAATCAACCAAAGAAAGTTTGCCTGGAATAGGATAACTCTTTTATGTTCGCATAATGCAGAGGGATTTCTGTGTTTCTTTTTAAGGGCCGAGACCCTGTCTCGTATGAGTCTGACTGTGCTGAACTGTGCAGTGGACCTCTGCGGCTTGGCATGCAGATGCAACGCTTGCTCTTTGTCTTCCATCCGAGGTTTCGAGTGTGTGTGTGCGCTCTCTCGGAGGGATCTGTTTGTGTCGACTATCTGCGTTGCGTCGTGCTCTTGGGGATGTTGGCGGGAGGAAGAGAGCAAAGAGAGGCGTGGAGGAAGGGAGCGATGAAGATGAGCAAAACGGCAGGGAGCTTTTCACTGTGTCGACACTGCTGCCCTTATGAGCGAGAGGAACAAGAGGAATCAATTAGGCTGTACTCTGGCCTTATACACCCTGAAAGGCTGGAGCGATTCAAAGCATTTGGTGGGGCTGAAACGAAGAGGAAATAAGAAGAAGAGGAAGATGGCTGTAAACTTAAATGCCCCCTGGGTTCATTTTCTGTTGTAAGCTTTGACAATTTGTGTTTGTATTTGTGTTGTAAGTTGCCCCAATAAGTGTTTGGCTGCAGCCTGCCGACCAAGTTTATGACTGATTAGACACATTATAATCGCCAAGGCTCAGTTGACAACCTTCCACAGCACCTGTGATGAGGTTGAATTGAGGTTGAACCTTGGATGGGGTTGATTGCCTTGAGGTAAACACGCAGGGCAACCAATTGTCCAATCTGATACCTTTCAGCCGTTCAGCAGACATTTCGGCAGCTTTCGTTAGCTTATCAAGTCCCTTTCCCACTCTCTCTGTGTCGACAGTTGCCATGTCACCCCTGGTTTCTCTGGTTGGGGAGAAATGGAGAAAAGCAGTTTTTGATGTCTGAACACGAGGGTACTCTTCCATTTATTTGAAGTGCTACTCATCGTGGGTTATTTTAGAATACACTTTATATCTCCAGTATTTGATTTAGCAGAGCTTATGAGTGTGCCTCAAGATGGAAAATTATGTCTCCTGACGGTATAATGCTAATTGTAACATTCTATGTAGAGCGATATCCACAGAAGAAAAACACATTAACAATTTTATACCCTCAGAGAGACTACAATATTGGAACTGTATGAATTATGAAATATATGCATTGCCAAACCCCAGAGTGTGAAACTCAATCCTGCTTATTTCAGACCTGGCTCAACCGACCTTTCTACTTATAGCAACAAATCTATACAATAAAGAAGTCCCAGGAAATAAATAGAGAATCACCTGCTGTAACCTGCAGAGGTGAGGGGTAAGCGACAGGGCTAATGAAGCGCTATGCATATTTCATTGAATGGCAGCTCGGAGTCATACTGTGTTAATGCTGCTGCGCGGATTACAGGGAGCTCCCAGGCTTCATTTGTGTTAGATCCCACCCATTATCAGGACTGCATTTGATCGAGTTCCTTCGAGGACAATTAAACAACTGACAACGATGACCGCCTGCACGCTACCAAGACATGATCTGTGGCCGTTCTCGAAGGCATTCTGCAGGGAACAGATTGTGGTCTGCGTCGAGTCGGCAAGGCTCGACGTCGCAGAATGAATGCATCTCCACTGTAAAGGGATGTGTTTCCGACTGATTGAGTTTCGCACAATTACGTAAACTCGGTGGAATACAAAGAGAATAAAAGCGCATCAGACTTTGGAATTTATTTAAGTCTAGGCCCGTGGGGAATCAAGACTCAAATGAATATCGAGGAGCTGAGGACAGCAATGAACAGGCGACGCCGCTCAGCATTCAAAGCCGTGATTAAATAACACAACAGCGATATCGTCCTTGGCTATTGTCTATAACGCCGACTGCATCCGGCCGACGCACACTACTCATGTAAATGCCTTTCAAAACACGGGGACCACATCATAAAAGAAGAGGGACGGAATATAAAACGGGGCATTATGCCTGATCTCCACACACAGCCGTCATTGTCGAAAGACGGTACACCCTCAGATACGGTGGCGGCCAGCTCATGGTAGATCCCCTGGCCCCGTGAGGGAATAGCAATGAGGGGTTTTCGCGGATCAGCTCCCCTCATACACCACCGTGTTTGCTGCCCCACGTTGGTGTAAGACCTTGGCTTCCTGAGCTCTCTGCCAGCTTAAGTCGACAAACAAACGACTCCGCGGAGTTCCGACCTGCCTAAGGACATTGCTTGTGCTAGTTTTGGCCTTGGCCTCTGAACGCACACACACAGACACACACACATGTGTCTATACTCTCAAGGCGTCCGTACATTATAACCCCATCATACTCATCGCGGGTCAGCGTCTGATTGCAAGTGTGTTTGTGTGTCTGTTCGTATTCATTTACAAACCGGCAGGTACCTGATTCGACCGGATTCAGAACACACCCTCTCTTTTGTCTGCCTTGTCAACTTCTTCTCCTTTGTTTTTGTTTTTTTTGTTTTGTAGTGGTTATTTTTTTGTTACCTGGGTGGGCTGCCACGGTTACTCACTCAGCCCTGAAGCCCGAGTGCTTCTTGAAATGTCAAAAGAAGGTCTATACGTGTGAGAGTGCTGCCTCTTTTTAGACGTGCCAATTTATGTCCACAGGCATGCCAGCCATCGCTGTTCTCACAGCGTGAGGTGTTTTTTGTTAATTATTAAGGTTTTTTTAATTGGGGCCTTTGCAGTGCATCTTGTTTGCTGTGGTGCACCTGCTATGTCTTTTTATTTAGTTTTGAAAGTACGCATCACAAGCCAAATTTGCAAACAACATTACCTACACCAGACAGGTTCACACTGAGCGCCTCAAATTGAACACGAGGTAAACAAAGGGAACACCAGTCCGGCTCATTTACTGTATGGACTATTTGGAACCTAATTGCGCCCAGCTGTTGACAAGGTCTGGCCCATAGTCACCGCTCAGGCAGGTGTACTTTTGGTTGAAGGCATGAAAAAAGACATGTCAAGCGTTGCTGCATGTATACCATCTGAATTCCGAAAGGGAAAGCATCCAAGACCGGTGTTTTAATCAGCGCCATCTGGAGTCCCGGTGCCTCAATCAAAGGGGGGGAGGAGAGGACGGTGGGGAGGGTGTTAAGGAAGAAAGGCTTATTTAAAATAAGTACCCCCCCTCCCCCTCACTACCACCACCATTACGATAAGATGCTACCATGGTTACTTCATAGTTCTATACCATCGCAATACTTTTTTTAGTTTACCGAAAATAGAACAGAATGGCAGTAAACAGGGGTTGGTCGAAGGTTGATCTTCTAGAAATGGCACTTAACGTACACACTTATTGTATTTTGTACGTCCTGGCACGTAATGAATGCACTTATTGTACGTTGTACGTCTTGCCACTTCAAAACAGTACTTTGCTTTGTGTAGCATCTTATCCTAGCTATCTTTGTTGTGTACGGGGAATGGGTTTAATTCTCGCGATTGTAAGTGCTTGGCACTTGGTTCTAGGATTCATTCTTAATGTTCCAACAGCGATGTATCATTCCTCTTTCTTCTGTCAAATGTACTTACTGCTAGTCGCTTTGGACAAAAGCATCTGCTAAATGTAAATCTTAATGTAAATCACGATACTTAATCCACCAATAAGCTGAATAATATAGTAGTCAACAAGGGTTGGTCGAAGGTTGATCTTTTAGAAACGTGGTCGTGTGGGCTGGCAACGGGCGAGATCTAAACCGGACAGATGTAGACGGGCTGCCACCCTTCCTCCCATATATCGACTTGGAGGACGTATCATGTAGCGGCGCTCTCGCGCAACATTCGTTCCTGGTTCCTCTTCCCTTTCCTCCCTGTGCAGCACAGGAATAAAAGCGTGACAGACAGGCATTAGTATCCATCCCGGCTGGGCTAAGCGGAAAATCAATGGAAGGTGAAAATTAAATTTGGCCCAAAGAGCCTTTAGGCAAAGTGCAATTTGAAAACTCCTCTTTCATTTTCCCTCAGGGGATTCGCTGGCGGTGGGCGTGATATTCACGACAGAGCTCGCCGTCACGGGAAAAGTGAATCCCAGCGCGGCCTTGCATGTTGAAGGCGTTTTAGGGAAGCACCCTCATCGTGCTTCTCATATGTCCCTCCCACTCCTCTTTGATTGGCTGATTTGTTTAAGGCTATCCCCTCCTCACCAGATCATATCAAAGGTCAGAGGCATCTTTCAGACAAATCAATCCCGCTGTCTGAAGTGGTGGGGAGGAAGCACAAATGGAGGGAGAGCTGATCTATCTAATGTGGAGAGATAGGGAGAGGGGGGGAGAGGAAGAGAGAGAAAGAGGGAGAGGGAGACGTTATCGGCATTCGGCTAGGAAAAGATCATTACCTGGTTGGCATGAGAGAGAGAGAGAGACAGACAGAGGCAAGAGAGATAGCGCGAGGGAGAGAGAGAGTGAGTGCGAGAGAGAGAGAGATATAGTGTGAGGTAGGGAGAGGTCAGAGAAGTGAGAGCGATGGAGAAGGCGAGGTGAGAGAGAGTAAAATTATGCTATCTGCTGCCCGAAGACAAATGTGTGAGAAGTGTGAGATTGAGCTGTTGACTTGGGGAATATGATATGATCACAGAGAATTTGAGGTTTTTCTTATTGGTTGTGAGATAAGGGCACTTTAAGAAATGTAGGGCATATAATCCTGCAGGTCTGATTTGGGGGGCTTGACATGCGGGTCAGCGAAGCATCCAACCATGAATGGATGGAGATAATACGAAGTTGGTCCAAAAGTTTCCCGTGATAGGAATCAACGGTAGCAGCGTTCCTCTCCTCCTTCTGTTCGTTAGCGGAAGCTAGAACGTCTCGGGGTCTCAGGTTTTCAACCCTGGCACAGATTCTACACTAATGGCTGCGAGGAGCAGGTGGAAGCGACGGGTAATGGAGGGACTTCATGCCTTCCTATCTTCCTAACCATCTCGTTCGTCTGGTCGCTGGAGCTGCGGCCTGAACTCCCTCACCCCAGCGGTTGCTTTTCTTCAACATCCTGGACCAGGGCCCGATTGGACGCTCGAATGCTTTTGTCCTTCACTGCCGGCGCCAAAGTCTTTGTTTTCTGCATTTTAGGTTATTGCAAAGGAGCGGAGTTCTTGCTTTACGCTTCTGCGTTTGCAGCAAAAAATACCCCCGGTATATTCGACTCATTTGGTTGAACACTATTAGTAGAACACCACTCCGGCCCTGCACAACAAACCTCCGAGCTCTGGCTCTTAACAAATAGTCATAATGAAACCAGCGGTGCGCGGCCGCTTCAACAGCTGTCCCGGGCCAGAGCTTATAGGTGACTATAAATCATGGCTGGTTTAACGGAACGGCACCATATTTAATTTGGGCCCTCGGAGTGTGTAATTAGTTCAATTAGCCTCGATACCCGTGTGAGGTAGCCCTTGTGGAAGGAGCACCAGGTCGCACCAAGGCCTGCCCCCCCCCCCCTGTAATCACTCACCGGGGGGCCCCCGCCGCCAGATTTCCGGGCCACGCGGCTCTGTCTCCATACTGGAGGTAGTGTTTGTTGAATCAACCCCTCAATAATCGCTCTGCCATCGGGGGACTTAGCTAGTGTAAGTCTGCTGGCCTAGTCACGCTTGGTTGAGTACGGGGGGGTTGGGGGCTGGCGGCTGACAGATAGTCCAAGGAAGGGTCACGAGTTGAGATGACCCCCTCAGACAGATTACACGTGTCGGGACGAGCGAATAGGTGTGCATGTGTCAGGTTTTGGCGGAGAGTAATTCTCTCTCTGGGATTGATTGGATTATTTCCCCCGGACTCGCTCTCTGGGCGTGCAATGCGTCCGGGGGGGGGGGGCAAGGCGGTCTGGTGACAGACGGAGCAGGTGGACGAGGAGACAGCTTACACATTTCTCACTAATTGTAGTCTGGAGGTTGGAAGCGAGTCGACGCCGCGATGGCAGCCGCCACTGCAGAGGAAGTCCCAGAAGCCTGGGCGGCCGCCAATGTGTTTTAAATGGATTACAC
The DNA here is from genome assembly GCF_902167405.1 of Gadus morhua. Taxonomy (NCBI): domain Eukaryota; kingdom Metazoa; phylum Chordata; class Actinopteri; order Gadiformes; family Gadidae; genus Gadus; species Gadus morhua. Next base: position 2,553,043 of record NC_044064.1, read on the forward strand.
CCGTGTGTCATTGTGATTACACGCTGCTCGCAGCGGTTGCGATGAGATGGATTGTATTCGGTGGCTCTGCAGGTCGCTTTCTCTTCCTTCATGCTCCACCCGGTCCCAGGCAGGGTCCCCCCCCCCCTCGCCCCCCTACCTCTCATCCACACACGGGACGGTGCTTCACAACACGTCTCACTTCAACCACTCCTTCTTGACAGCGTGGCAGTGATAGAGTCACCGTTGTGCAGCACCCTGCGTTTATCTGATCTATTCAGGGGTTGTTTTGACTCTGAGTGGCCCATCCGGTCACGCGTCTTTTTGTGTGGAGCCTAATGTGTTTTTTTTTTTGCGCATTTAATGATCGTCATTATTATTTTCTGTGCCAGACCTCAACAACAATCCTTTATTCCTTATGCCTTTTCTTCTAGTGCAACCAATGGTTCAATATTTCAAGGCGTGTTTGAATAATATTTTTCCTTAAGAATGTCTTTCCTTAACATTTTCTTGGTTCTCGTTCCTGTCAGCGTTACGCCCTATAAATCCTCCAGAGCAAGTTGTTTACATTGCCCTGTGCGTATCATTACGAGTCAACCACCCACTTCCCTACTCACATATGGACTACGTGTCATAAAGCACACTGATATAGGTTGATTAAATGGGAGTGCCCGGGAACGCTCTCCGATTGTCTATCGATGCATCTCTGCAGAAAACGAGCAGCCGCTGCAAGGCGTGTGTGCGTGCGTGTGTGTGTGTGTGTGTGTGTGTGTGTTTGTTCCTGGGCTGTGGGAAATAGGAGGAATGGACTGTTGTTTGAAGTCGAAGAGCGGTGTGTAAGTAAGGGAAGGTTGGGTCCCCTGGGAGCCCATTAAGTTGCAGAGGGCATCTAGGTACAATGGAGGCCCCGACACACACACACACACACACACACACACACACACACACACACACACACACACACACACACACACACACACACACACACACACAGACGCACACACACACAGCCGCACACACACATTCAGACGCACACGCACATACACACAGACACATTCAGACACACACACACACACACACACACACACACACACACACACACACACACACACACACACACACACACACACACCTTTGCCTGAGCAGAGGGTCAAGACATCCAAAAACAAGAGTCCAACCGGTTGACCCTGCAATGGATGGCAATGCCTCAAATGAATGCCGTCCTAAGTTAAACCAATGCTTCACAGAGCAGCTTCAGTCCCACAGCTAGGGGTACCAGTACCTCCCATTGGTCTCCGGGGGTCTGGCTTTTTCCAATGTTTCCCTGCTATGTGCGCCGATGGAGCTTGATTATTATTCAACAATGGCTGGTAACTGTGCTCCTGTATTGAACTCGTATTCAGCTGATCCTCTATGATGTCCACCGGTGGAACAGTGAAAGATGCTGGTCACGTCACCCCGACATCAGCTTACCATTAATCTTATCTACCGTACAATACAAACGAACACGCCAGAGGATTAGCAAGGTCGCTAATATGGATTTCATTGTACAGCATTGTGTTTACCTGGAAATGAGTCCGCTGTATCCGAACTGCAGTTATTGCGAGGCTTTCCAAGCTGTCGTCGTACATTTTAAAAGTGAAATGCCGCCACCGCAATCATGTTCATCACCGAGACAATGAATAATATTTGTTATTAATCTCAGTCGGTGGAGTTTGAACGGGAAGCGATTTTTAATTTAGTTTCACTTCAGTCATCAGTATGTGCTTTACACGCAACTTCACGGTTTCCTTTTTAAATTATCTTCTACCGTCGACAATGTCTGTTCCTTTCCACAAACCCGTTTTCTTCTTTCAGACAGCTTAGCGTACATGGTCGCATCTCGGTCCCGAACAGCACTTTAGTGTTGTAATTACAACTCTGTAATCATGCTAGCTTCACAGTGTGCATCTGAATATATCTTTCAAAACCACCTGCGCCACATTCAATATATGTTGACAAGAATGGTTGACTAAGTATAAGTGGTTGACTACCACTTACAGTCCTGTCATAGTTTCGGTAGGGACGTCCGTCCCCAACATTGTTGACTGGGCAGTTAACTAGCCCACTAACATGCAATCAAGGTCAATTCATATTTTGACGCTACATTTATGAAAATCATCTCGGTCCTCTTACAAAGTGCTTGACCCAAATGGGCCGTCAAAATTAATCCCAGTTGTTTGTCAAAAGATCTTGCTCCTTTGTGGAAACGGGTCCGATCTCTCATCTAGATACATTCTAGGGCCGCTGAAATGTCCAGATAATTGTTGCCCTCTGCGACACCGATCAAACTGGTTCCACCATATTCAAGTTGTCCTGCAACGTGAGAGCAGAACAATTCCCTCCCATTAACCTTAGATACCGCAGCATAACGTGATTTCTCTTTTCTTCTCCCTTGATTGTAAATTTTGTTCATAAATTAGTTCTGGGGAAAGGCTCATCTCTCACCTTTTCCAACATTTCCCTCCTTTCTCGACTCTACGAAGAACGGTTAAATCGTCGTTAGAGTTAATGTGTCATTTGCATTACGTGCGCTCGAGCGCGACCGAGACAAGCTCAGAGCAACAACAGACAGATGGGTTGAAGAGGTTCTTTTTGGGGGACAGCAATCGATTTTTTTGCACGTAGCCTCATTCTTCGCACTCCGCGCAGAGGTCGCACGCCCTTCGAGTTCTCTCTGCGCGACGGCTGGTGTACCTCGCGCCGCGCCACCCGACTGTATAAAAGCGCGATTATGTGGTGGAGATGAGGAAAGTGCATTAGCATTCTGTTTCCAGACCGTGCCACAATCAGGCTGGAGTGTCTCTCCCTCTCCCTCTCTCGCTCTCTCTCTCCACTGAGAAACACTAGCATCCAAATTTAAACTCGCACACTGAGAAAGTGTTAAAATGATTCATCCAACACCTTCTCTCCTCTCGCTGTCTCTCTCTCTCTCTCTCTCTCTCTCTCTCTCTCTCTCTCTCTCTCCCCCCCCTCTTCTCTCTCACCACCTCCTCTCACTCTTTGAACCTCCCTCCTGCTCCAGACACATGACAAGCGGGCGGCCACCTAGTGTGTATGTTTTTGTTTGTGTGTGTGTGTGTGTGGGTTGGGGTTGCTTCCGGGCTTGGGGGGGTGGGGTAGGGGGTGGGGTGGGGTTATCAACCTCTCAGCATTAGGGCTGCAATTTGCCTCGGCGAGCCAATGAATTTTTGATAAACACTCCCGGGAGGTTCATAAACACAGGACTAGACGGGCCGTGAGCGCGGAGGGGGAAATGAACAAAAGAGCAGATGTTAGCGGGAGGGGATTCGGGGCGGGGTAAAGGCAGAGCGCATCACCGTTTGTTTTTTTTGGTAGCGCCATCGCCGCTGCTCCTCGTATTAGGTATGCCGCGACACATGCCGCGCTGTGAAAACACAAGGAGGTGGCAACTCACACGGGCTGGCATCTCTAACCACAACACTTGCCCCGCGAGCGCCTTTGTGTGCCCCGCGGACGTGCGTGCGCGCCGCCTCTCCGTGCGTCCATTTGGCCCTGGTTTTATGATTACCATAAACGCCTGGATTGCCTGCATAAAAAAAGGCAGAGTGGAGGCGAAGGCCTCTGCTTCCATTAGTGGCCCCCTTTTACGGGAAGGGCCAAGTTGTTCCCCACGGGGCCCCACCAAAACCCTCGCTATCCGCTCCACTCCGCCAAGCAGACACTGTAATCAAGAGCTGGGCTAAGTGGCTGGCAGCCACGACGGGGATGTCCGTCATTGCTCTGCCTCACAGTAGGTGTACTACAGTTTGTTTGATAGCTTATTTTTTGCCATCCCATGATGCACTGCCTCCTTTTTACCGATTGCTCCTCTGGCAAGGGAAAAGAAAGGAAAAACCTTTTTAAAAATGAACAAAGTACGAAGAAGAAAGGGTTTGACGGAGAGATGTGAGAGTGTTGGAAGTTCAAAACAGGTTAGAGCAGATGTTGTCAATTGGGGTTGGTTTGTATTTCTCAGAAATGGACAGCTGTTATAACAGCCAATGTTGTCTGAGTGTTGTTATTCCTATTTGTCAGGTCAATCATTGATTTGGGAATAGTCCAACTCCACTTATCCATAACAGGCTTAATCATATGGAGGAATAGGTCATTCCGCCTCACATCATTCACGAACGCAGTCCACTGTCCGGCACGTACGTTAGAACACACGGACAGACTGTGTTCAAACGTGGTGTTGAGCGAAAGGGAGTTTACGTATTCAGTAGACATTTTCTCCCAGATCTGAACCCTTCCACAATCGTTTACAGATTAGTATTTTTGTACGGATGAAATCCATACAAGAAAGACAAATATGGTAATCAGAAAATCCTACTGTTGCACTGAATACAAATTATCAGACTTTTTCCAAATGCATCGAAGCTACCGATTCAGAAACTGTTTTTTATTCGCACCAGACCTATTGGTGGAGAAAACTAAATAAATGATACGATAAACAACGTCGTATTTATTACTTTACCGATCCTACATAAGATCTTGAAGATGCATAGAGAGATAATAAACTGTGAGATATATAATTGATCAATACATCAAACCTATATCAAACCTTCAAAGCTACATAGTATGTTTTTTTTGGTATTCTTAAAATAATTGTGCCGTGTTACATATACTGTTTGGTAATGCGTCATCCCCATAGATTTAAATGACTGCAGGTATGTGTGTGTGCGTGTGCATTTGTTTTCGCGTGTGTGTGCATGTGCGTGTGTACGTGCAAGAGACGTAAAGAATGTGATGAAGCGTAAGAGACAGAGGAATGGGAATTTAAGAAGTAAGTTCATAGTGTTCATTATAAAACAATGTTTTGCATATTCTCAGCGTGTAAATATAGACTCATTAGTTATATTCAGTTCATTGGCGTGGTTACATTTTCTTCCTAGATGTTTCCAATTCTTGGTGCAAATCACCCATGCTCAAGTAGCCTGAAGTCATTTGCATGTAATTTGATGGTAGGTTTCAGTGATTGACAAGGCCTCTTATGTAAACCATTTCTCATTGAAAGAAAGAAAAGAACAAAGTTTTCTTTTGTAAAGACATACATTCACTCACACCTACTGAGAGCAAAGTACACCCCTGCGACAAAAGAATATATACTGATCATATAACTAGTATTACTATATCACATAGATCTCAGCTCCATCGTGTTAAGAAACACCTCTAAAGCTGTGAAGATAATATCTCTCTTCTTGTAGCTTAAACTGAAGCCTTGCTTTTAAGCAGTGACACATTTTGTTGTACTTTGTTGTGCTTAGTTTTTATGGCCGGATAAGAAGGTACAACAGAAGATGTTGGTGCTGTATCAAAGTAGTACACTCATTACAGAGCTGGGATCAGTCGGAGCCAGGTGTTCTCCCGCATGATTCTATCCAATATAGAGGCTAAGTTGCTGGGTTAAAAAACAGGCTCCGTTATAAAACAGAACACCTTCTGGAGGAAGCCCCCTGGACTGTCTGGTGTCATCAGCCTGGGTCCTGATTGCGCCCCATTCTGTATGTCTTGCAGGAAGTGGTCTTGAAGAATCGCCTCTTCTTAGTGGCAAGGTTGCTAGATTTACACAGTAATGTAAGGCATTTAGCAGACTCTTTCATCCAAAGCGACTTACGATAAGTACATTTGTCAGAAGAAAGAGAACCAACATTTTATCGCATTTGGTACAGTAAGGACGTTCATAGAACCAAGTGCCAAGCACTAACAATCGCTAGGTAAACCCATTCCCTGTATACAACAAAGATAGCTAGGATATGCGCTACACAACGCTAAGTACGATTTTTAAGTGCCAGTACATACAACATACAATAATTGCGACAATTAAGTGCCAGGGCGTACAGGGGTGTTTTTAGGGGGGGCTGTGGGGGGGTAAGGGAAGAGGCAATGCAGAGTCCAGGTGAACCATGAACATGTTATGTTACCGTGTCTTTCCACTCATCAGCTGTACTTGTATCAGCTGTACCTCTCCCGGTGCCGCGCCATGTCCAGACACTAGACTCAAAGTATCTAGGTTGTGGGGGGTATGGACTGCGTCTTCCAGAACACAGACGTTCCAACCCATCCAAGACGCCTCATCCGAATAGCCCCCGTGTGACATTGAAGAACACGCATGGATCACTGGAGTCCTCCGCTGCTGGGTTCACGTAGTGGGCCCCGCTCTGGAATCTATAGGAGCCATGCCAGTGACAATAGTCTGCCGTACCGCCTCCGTCACAGCTGTGCCCCCCCGCTGCACCGCGGCGATGCTCTGGCGGCGTGCGGGTCCCCTAATTGCTGATGTATTGTTGTATCTCCTCCGTTCGCCGTTTACGCCAGTGTGCTCATGAGAGGATGTTGTTTTTTCAGCTCGGGACGCAGAAGCAGAATGGCTTCCACCAAAGAGGAAATGATATGCGTTTTTAATTGTTCGGCTGCGCTGCCAAGTCAAGGTTTATTAGCGGCGGCGTCGGGTGTCTTCCTATCCAAACTTTTGCTTTCCCCCTGCTCCGCAGCAGGATCGTTTGCGTGTTTCTCCCAAACTGACGCTAATTACGTTCAAGCTGTTTGCCCCACTACCTTCAATCGCCGTGTCAGTGTTTTTTCTGTTTCCGTAGAGAGAGAGAGCGATATAGAGAGACAGAGGGAGGGAGGGAGAGAGAGTGAGACAAGGGGATGGGGAAGCATGCATGCGTACAGAGAGATGGAGGGCCAAAGGTGGGCGTCACAAAGAGGGAAAATGGAGGGAGGAAAAACGGAGGGGAATATATTTTCTCAGACATGAATTATTCAAATGTTTCCCACATTTTTCTTTTCTGGGGCCCGTTTTTCAATTTGAGCTACAAAAGCTTGATGACCTAATTCTCTTGTGCTCCGCTGTGGCTCCCCTCACCTTAGGACCCCATAAACTCCTGCGGTGTTTCTTGTGTCAAGCGGTGGCAAGCTGTTAGTGCCAACACAAAGTATGGGACCTTGGGGTGTCCGGTGTTGTTTGTGTCCGCCCTCGCCTCGTCCGACTGTGGCTGTCAAAACAATTGAAGGGAAGCCACTGCAATCTGCTGGTGGTTGAACCTCGACGACATACTGTCGTGAGTACACATGTGCATCAATAGCCTGGAACAAACAATCAAACACAGATGGATCGATGGCACAAATAGATGCATTTAAACGGACGGATAGTTGATGTCCATTGATTCTGGCCTCCTCTCGAGCTGTGTCTAAAATGAGTGTGACGCACCGAAAGTAAAAAAAAAACGAAAAGAGGGTTAAAAAAAGATCAAGAGAATTGAGATTAACGGCTGTAGGGAACAGTGGGGAGAGACAAAGGGGTGAGGAAGAGGTGAGGAAGGGGTGAGGGAGTTACAGTTACAGGGGATGAGCTCTTTACCTCTCCCTGTCTCCTTCAATGAGATTACAGCGTGATCGCAGGGGAACTGACGTCTGAGCAGTCGGGTTGAGGCCGCTCTTTGTAGCGCCTCTGACTCGGTGTAGCTCGTCCTGCTCTCTCTCTCTCTCTCTCTCTCTCTCTGGCCACTGGAAACCGAGCCAACCCCGAGGTTCGCAGAGGCCAGACCCCCTTGGTCATTAAAAGGCATGAAGAGGTGAACTCTGTCCGGTCCTTAGTGCTCTGCTCGGTATCGTTGGCCTGTGTTACACCAATCCCCACACCGCACCTTTGGCAACCTCATCACTTAATCCTGTGCCCTTTCAGAATGGATAAGGTTCTTAACGGAAGCGGGGTTTTGAGATGGCTGCAAGTTGCATTTCAGTTGTAGGTTCCAATACCGACCACCACAAAATCTTGGAATGAATTGCAGGTTTCTTCAAACGAATAAGCATGGATGCTTAGGCAAACCAATAGGGGTTAGATGCTCTTAAGTTCATACAAGCGTAAATTTGCTGGCTCCTCCATTTGTTCCTCACCAGATACCATTGGCTAGTGTCAGTCACTGTGGTGCAGCCAGTGGATGGTATTGGCTCATGTCAGCGTCAGTGGTGCAACCAATGGATGGCATTAGCTCATGTCAGTGTCTGTGCTGCAGCCAATGGCCAACAGTGAATACCGTGGCTAACGGCTAAAGGCTAGTTTCTTCAGGCCACATGCGTACATGCTAGTTAGTAACAGAAAGTGGGCAGGGTGATGGGGGTGATGGGGGTGATGGTGTCGTCTGTGGTGGAGACGTGCGGACGGAGGCGTCGTGGGGGTTGCAAATAAACAAACTGAGGGATTATAAAAGAATAGGAGCATGTAGTTATTAGTGTGATAAGTCTGTGGTGTCTATCCGGAATCAATGGACTATGCTCGCAGCAATCACCACAGCTTCTTTAACAGGGATTTAATTGGATGTCAGTCATTTAAGCCGCTGCTGCACACACACTCACTGGCCTGTGTGTGTGTCTGTGTGTGTCTGTGTGTGTCTTTGTGTGTGTTAGTAACTGGTAAGGTATGGCCAAAAATCTTTGTGATTGCCTCAGACGTGTGTGTAGCTGCCCAAGTGCATCCACTTGAGTTTACAAGTCGCATGCATGTGAATGTGTTAGCATATGTGCCACAGTGATTGGTTGTGTGTTTGTGTGTGTAAATAGTGTGTGTGTGTGTGTGTGTGTGTGTGTGTGTTTGTGTGTCAGTATGTGAGTATCTGTGCTTGTGCTCAACAGTCATTACCATTGATTTTTCCAGTAGGGCGCTCTCTCTCTCTCTCTCTCTCTCTCTCTCTCTCTCTCTCTCTCTCTCTCTCTCTCTCTCTCTCTCTCTCTCGTTCTCGCTCTCGCTCTCGCTCGCTCTCTCTCTCTCTCTCTCTCTCTCTCTCTCTCTCTCTCTCTCTCTCTCTCTCTGTCTTTCTCTCTCTCTCCCCATGTCCCTCTACCTCCCGGCCACATTCTGCAGATAGTCATAATTTAGCGCTCACGGTCTTGGTCACTGCGGGCGAGCCGGCCGGGCGAGCCGGGCGGGCCCTGCGCTCCAGCAGTGTGAAAGAAGGCAGCAATCGATCGGGGCATCCGGAAGCCTGCCTCTCCCGTCTCCCCCCCCACCCCCCCCCCCCCTGCTGAAGGTTGATTCTGTCAACGGGATAATCTAAGGCACATTACGAGCCTGCCCGCCTGGATTCCAATTAACTTGAGGAAAGAAAATGTATGCCAGCCTCCCTTGGTGGCCCTAGCATTTGTCAGCGCTTCGGCATTGGACCTGCGCCTGTGCTTTTATTTTGTAATTTAACATATAGGACGCTGTCAGCCGTCATGGCCGTGTTGACTAGAGAAGCAAGAGGAGAAGGTGGCGTCGATGCAGTGATGAATGTGTGTTTATGTTTATGTAATCCGATGGATGAATTTACAACCCGGTGCTTTTTCATCGTCCGCCCCCAAAAAGGTGTTATTGTCACAGAGCGACCATTTTAAGATCTGGAGGTCTTAAGGCCAGAGTCATCAGTCTCAGTCTCACACAGGGTAATGCATTTACATTTAGGGCATTTAGAAGACACTTCTATCCAAAGCGCCTTGCAATGGTTAATTCACAGTATCACACACCAACCAAATCAACCATGCAGGGCGACAGCCAGCTCGTCAGGAGCAGTCAGGGTGAGGGACACCTCTGCGCTCAGCTCGGAGTTGCCGGGGATCGAACTAGTAGCATTCGGGTTACCAGTCAACCCGCTCTACCTCCTGAGCTAATCCGATAATCTGGCAAAACCAATGCCTGGAAGCAAAACAGATATAGGTGACGGAGGTGACATAGGGGGTGTTTCTGTGGGGCTCTCCCTTTGAGTGCTGTCGCTCTTCATTCATCTTTCCGCATCGTCATTACTTAACGTCTGTTTCGTTGAGCTTTGTGGGCAACACCAGTGAGCCGCTGAGTCGCACCTGTCACCCTCACACCTCCAACCACCAGGCACCACCTTGCTCGCATTCACCCTGCCAACCTTCTCCACCCTCCACCACACCCATCACCCTGGCTGTGTGCCCCAAACACACACACACACACAGACACGCACGACCCTCAACACACACACACACACCTCACCTTTCTCCCACGCCTCCCCCATCCGCAGCCACGTATCCTCCAGTGTATCAGTGCTGGTGTCTGGCTGGTCCCTGTTGGCTCAGCGGCTCGGTCCTCGTGGCCCCACCCAGCCAGTGTAATTGTCTCTCACCGCGCTCCCCCTGCTATCATAGCTGGGCTACTTAAGTCCCGTCATTATCCCCTCTGGAGTGGATTTGCATGTATGTGTATCATGGTTATTAAATCTGTGTGTGTGTGCGTGTGAGTGTGTTGGGGTCTGTGGGTTTGTTTGTGTGTGTGTGTGTGTGTGTGTGTGTTTACCAGAGTGAATGTATTCCCATTTATGTAATAAGGATATACATGGAAAAATCGATGTGTGTGTGTGTGTTTGCAGGTGTGTGCGTGTAATGCGTAGTTTTATGAGGAAATGGGGAAAACGTGAGAGAAATTGACGAGAATCCCTTTGGGGTGAATCCTTACACATACAAGAGGTGGATTACCGTTCAGACGACCCTGGCTCACCCATCCACTATCCGCTGTTATTTCAAGTGCCGTGTCCAAGTGTTTGAAGAATCCCACAAAAAAAGGCAATTAAGACTATTACGATTACACATTAAGGTCACATTAAGGCCAGATACCTCCAAATCACAACCGCTTTCGATACACTCGTGACCGGCCATCTCTATTCCCCCACTAGTCGATGCCAACTGAAATCTGTCGGTTTACCTACAAAGCAGCGATGCTTTGGCACGTCGAGCTGTCCTCCTCCACCCACTCTCTCCCTCCCTCTCCCTCCCTCTCCCCCCCCCCCCCCCCACCCCAGTCTATTCCCAGGCACTAAGCCTACTGGGCTCAGTGGGGGAGATCTAGCAATGCGCGTAATGGGAGCATAATAGTAGCAACAAAACATCTCATTCCACCTCTAATTCAGAGTGTTGTGGCTGGGGCCGTACCACCGCAGACAATCCTGTCACCGCCGCCGCCGCCGCGCCGACTGTGACCGGCTTTGCTGAGCAGAGTTCTTTTTAAAAAGATATTCAGCACGAAGCCGGGATAACGCAGTGAGGCGGTGCCTGCGTGTGGCTCCAAGTTGGCTTTCGAAGGCTAAACGCCCCCCCCCCCCCCCCACACTGCGGTGCATTTTAATTTGCAGTCGGCCTTCTCACCACCCCGTCCACCCCCCTTCGACAGCAAATCAAATTCTGCTATGCTAATTCACCCCCCCACCACCACCACCCATCCAGCAGGGATAAACTATACTGTGCTGCCCCGAGTGTGGATGTACATCTATGATTTCGGAGGTGTTTTGAGTTATTGCATTATGAGGGGGTCGCCGGAAGGGGGGGCTAGCAAGAGCCAAGGGTATTGTAATCAAAGGTTTCTTCACCAACCCCCCCCCCCCACACACCGACATACCGACACTTCTCGGATTCCCAGCCATGGGGTCGCGATTACATCAGCTCTATTACAGCTCTCATCACTTGGGTGAAAGAACCCAGAGCCAGGCCCAAATCCTAAGTCACTGCTTATGAGGCCTTGTTCTGCCAAGAGCAGGGAAATCACTGCACCACTTATTGCATCTCTATTGTCCGTTTCACAACCAGCACAATGATATTCAAAACAAGGGATTGTGTATTTTTCTTGTGGTGCTTTTTCTCTTGATCTTCCTTCAATGAAAACGTTGGCTGGCGGAAGACAAAAAAACTGGCTTTATGAGCTGAGGGGAACGAAACAACCAATGCAATTACATTCTTTGCCTCAAATTGTAGCAGACCAATTTTAAAATGCTAAGGAGTCGGGATTTGAAATGCCATCGAGATAAAGAATAGGAAACGGAGGGGAACACCTTGAACCCTCTCTTTTGTCTATCTCTCATTCCCTCCTCTCGCAGTGTGTGAGTCAGGCACAATCTCTGGCCACCAGGCTAGGATACAACAAAGGCTGGAAGCAAACGATGAACCCGGTCGACTCTGAGCGGTTGGCCTTGGAGTTGAGGCCATGCTATTTTTTTCTCATCGGTGGGATGATGCTCCGATCATGTTGACACCAGTGGCGATGATGTTGTTATTATGCAAACACACGCGTGTCACATAACGCGTCGACATCCATAATCATGTGTGTGTGTAATCTAGTGAGTGGTTCCCACTATGCAACGGTGATTCCACACGTGCACACACACACACACACACAGACATACACACACACACACACACACACACACACACACACACACACACACACACACACACACACACACACACACACACACACACACACACACACACACAGTCACACACACAGTCACACACACACCAACACGTGGTGCACAGACGCAAAGGCTCACGCACATGCACACAAAGGCATGCACACACACACACAGCCAAACATGCAGCGCACACACGCACAGGCTCACACACACACACACAACCACTGGCACATCGTTGGGTGCACACACACACACACACACACACACGCTTGGACCGACTTGCCACCTGGCCTGTACACATTTTCACTGAGTGCCTGGAAAAAGATGCACGGCTGGTTTTGCCTCTACAGTGATAATCCAGAAAAAAAAACGTCAACGACAACACAGGAGCACGGCCACTTAGGTCTGTCAACACGGCAGGCGGCAAACCGGCGACAGCAGGACCAGTCTAGCGCGACGCCCGCAGGTGTCTCTCTGTCTCCTCCCCGAGCCGGGGGCCGCTTTGCTCTCACATGACACTGGGAGCTGAGGGGCCACCCCTCACCGCTCAATCCTGTTTCCTTTGAGAACGTCTATGTGTGTCTGAGTGTGAGTGTGTGTGTGAGTGTGTTTGCGTTTCCGCATGAGTGTTTACTTGTATATGTGTGTGTGTGAATTCACGTGTGCATTTCCTCATTTGTGTTGACTTGTTTTTATCTGTGTGTGTGTGTCTGTGTGCACGTGTGCATTACCGCATGTGTGTTTACTTGTTTGCGTGTGTGTGTGCGTGTGTGTGCGGAAGCATTAACCACCCTGGCCCAGATTGTGTGACTGACCGTTTATCTGTGTATTTGGCATGTGAGCGACTTCTCAGCGTTGTGAACGCTGTCAACCAATCACTCAGATCTTCCCTCACAGCAGAACATGTCCAGTTGTACTCCACACTGCAACAGAAAAAGACCAACTGGACCCGCCTCATGTATCATTCATTAGTCGTGCCTGACTGCCACTGCTTACCCACGCGGTGTGTGTGTGTGCACTTTGTGTGCACTGTACAGTCGGTGTGTGTACTTGGGCATTAGTGGGTATTATTAGCCGGGCGGTTTTCCATTTCTGACATAATTACCAGCTTGCTACGGTGTTCTGACACCGGGCACCTGGAGAGCCATATGGAAGAGACGCCAGGTCTCAATGGTCCCTCTGAACAGCTGCATGCTAATGGCCTCCTTCCCTGCCTTTGCTCACTATTACTCCACCTGCCCGGTGTCTCATACCACCCCCCAGTCCCTTTGTCATCTTTCTCCATTAGTCCCAGCCCCGTCACTCCCCTACCCCGCTTTACCGCCGTTTCATCTTTGTGTCGTTATATATATTTTTCAAAGCTTCTAAGCGATTCATTCGGATCGTTTTTCTCACGCTCATTTGCTCCCCACGCTCATCTTGACTTGATCACTTTGCGTCGTCAGATTTGTCTTTATTGCTTTTTTTTTTTCCGTTGCCGGTGTTTAGCGGAGCTGAGCGATGATGCGCTAGAATGAGGAAACAATTTTCTTTACTTCCCCGGAACAATAACCTCAAATAATAACATAACTGGCTGACTTCAAGCCTCCCTAATGAAGTCACATTTAAATAAGTAGCATGTTGCCGAGAAGGAACATGTTTTGTGACTTGTTTTGTCTTCTTCATAACTTGTTATTGCCGCGTATTGACTGAGGATGGCACCAACTGTTATGGAAATCGACCCATTTATCAAATTTGTCAAACAGGGAGATGCTGTAGCCTGCAGCGCTTCAAGAAATACTGTACTATCTGTTCATAGTTTTACATTTATTATATTTATTTGCTACTTTAATACATCAATAAATGCTTGCAGCTCACGGCATGTTTTTGCCGTACAGCAGGGGGCAGCGATAGTGGCGTGAATGGGGAGCTATCCAAGGTCCTTAAATCATCGAGTCAAACTTCAGTCAACTCGATCTTGTTTACAAAGCACTCTATAGAAGTTACACAGAGTGGCATCTGGCTTCAGAGACCCATATTGAAATTAAATATGATGGAATACATTAACTAAAAGCCCTCAAACAGATGAAACTGGGGGAAAACTGCCAACATCCCAATGGGAAAAGCATCGTGCAAACCAGGAGGGATTTCCGCCCCTTCAGGTAGTCTATTCAGTGCCACATTGGCAGGCATAAAATGGCACTACACTGCCAACAATGACTTTAAGATAAAAATGAATAAACAAAGATTTAAGATGTTATCGGTTAGTGAAAAACAAGCACATTCCATATCGTCTGAGGCGCCCAAACAGTTCAAGTAACAAGGCTAACAAAGGTGAAGGCCTACCACCTACCAAAAAAAATCCTTACTGTACCTACAGCGATAGATAGTTGTTTCTCTTTATTATGTATTTATGTAATTGTAAGTCGCAAAATGGCACATCTTCTATGTAAGGTGATCGGTTTGGTGTTCAACATTAGCTATGAGGGTCAAGCATCAGCACTGTCAGAGCCGTTCTATTCTGGACCTCCTCCCTTTCCAACATTCGCCGCAACACCATTGGACACAGACAGTGCTCTGTCTGTGTCCAATGGTTCAGCAAGACACCCCTCACAAACCGCATCTCGTCTTTGTGATACCTGGGATCCTCCGTGTGCCAGACGGCGCATCGTTTAGACCCCCTTTGCGGCGCCTCTGAACACAGGGAGCTGTTCTTCAGAACTCCAGCGCCCCCCCACCCCCCCCCCCCCCCCCCCCCCCCCCCCCCCCTCGCCCCTGACCGGCCTTTCTCCGCCACTCTGAGGCGAGCCCTCAAAATGAAAACCGAGCCGCGCCCGCCGCACACGCAGCGGGCGCGGCCGAGGGTCGAGGAGGTCATCGCTCATTTTCAGAGCGGCTTCATATCTGGAGCGGTGCCTCCCAGGAGAGTTCCCTCACCCAGCTCATCGCTGAGGAATATCTCTCAGAGCTGAACCCCCTCCCCACCCCCCCAAGCCCAGCCGTTTCATTAAGCCTTGACTCCCACATGGCCCTCGGTCGAGGCGGTGGGGCTGCAGACGCGGGGGGGGGGGGGCTGTGCTGCACACGCCCGTGCCCGTGACCCCTTGACCCTATCACTCTCTCCTCATTAAGGGGGTGGGAATATGGGCAGTATCACCCCTAGTACTGCCACAACACCGCCTGCCAGTTCTCTCCTCACACAAAGAACCCGGCTTCTCCGAGTCAAACCCGCTCCAATCCTCTAATGGCGTGATCCGAGGCATGAGAAAGCACCGCCGCGGTGATGCTCCTAAGCTTTAACTCAAAGCAATGAGCTGAATGTCTGCTCAGCCTAACCCTGTAATCCTCCTCTCCCCCCCCTGCCGCCGCCCGTTACAGTGTGCTAGTGTGCTACTGTTTCCACTCCACCCCCCGCCCCCACTCACCTCCCCCAGCAGTGCAGGTATAAAGCAAACAATAGGCAAGCTTTATTGTGCATGGGCTTCCTACCATCCCCGTGGTAAGATTAGGTGCAGGTGTGACAGTGAGTGCTGAAGAAGGCTTGGCTGATGCTGTCCAGGGTGGAGAGTATGTGGGGGGGGTATATTGTGTGTGCAAGCTAAGCGTTTTTCCCTCCCTCCTCTCCCGCTCCCCCCCCCAGCATGTTGCTTGCGTGGTATATTTTACACATTAAACTCTACTTAATGACACAGCTCAAGTATATTCCAGTCAGCTATTATGAAAGCCCTCCGGGAGTTTGGGAGATATTCCGCATTCATGAGGCCAGAGGCAGGTGCAGAGATATATAGATATATATATTAATTATGGCTGCACGATACATATCGTTTCTGCGTCGTCGTAGCGATGTGCGTAATGGTCACATCGCAGGACCACGAGATGTCATGCAAATTAAATCAAACACATCACGCTAGAACTGTTTTGCAATCTATAGTTATACATATTTATGTATGAATATAAATGCAGATGCTTAAATTCAGTAAATAAATAAATAAATACATACTGAGTACTGACTAATTTACTTGCCCCCCAACTAAATAATTTAACAGCTAAACCTATCCGTTAATGGCATCCATGCAGCTAGTTTGCACACCTTTGTTAGTTTAGCTGCTCTGTTTTTATATGATCTCAGTTAAGCATTATTGATATCCAATTAGGTATTAGCCTGCATAAATTCCCTTCAGTAATAATACACTGGTTGCTAATCACTGACATTCTATTTTTGCCTCAGTTCAAATCAAATTAAAAAGGTTAAGTATCATCAAAAACCTAATTCCTTAATAAGCCAAACTATCAAATCAGTATTCTCAAGAAAACGCATTTTTGAAACCGAAAAGTCAGAAAAATCTGACTATCACATGTATTAACTTAGCGCGAGCTGAGAGATGTGTTCACGTTGTGACCCAAGTGATAACGAAGCGCTTGTGTTCATACCCTTGTTCGGAGACGTCGCCTATTGACATGCCTCTTACTCCCTCATTATCACCAAATTCATGCCCTGTCTCTCATCGCGGCTGGTGACTGAGAGATCTCATCTCAGCCACCTGCTTGATTATATAGGTGTGGCAATGTAATTAATGAAAAAAGGGGCACGACTCCTCGGCTCGACAGATTTTCCCTCTCTTTTCCCTGTGCTGTCAGGAGCGGACGAGAAGGGAATCTCTTTATAGCAGAGAGTGCTGCCTTGAGCAGCTCTTTCTTCTTACAGTACCTGTCTTTGTCACGGTCGCCCGAGTTACATCTCGCCATCCATCACCACTGACATCCTGACTCTCTGTCACGCCGGCCACACGAACACATGCTCCTGTTCCCGCTGACGACAATGAATGGCTCTCACTCTCGCTTTCTTTTTTTTCGCAAGCGTGCAATTTAGAGAAGACTCATCCCCAGATTCTTTCAGGGGAACCCTTATGTAAGGTATATCATGGCTGCCGGTTCCTTTCCTCGTAGTTATTCTGTGAAACCAGGCTCATTGCATCAGAGAAGAGTTCATGATAATAATACAAAAAAAACCCTGCTTTTATTAATAGTGAATCTCACAGTGCTGTGCAGTGCCTTGTAACGATACTAATACGTTTAACAAAACAATAACAACCAGAGTACAAAGAGCTGAAAAATATATCATCATCTATATTATGGACACAAAATCGATGATATTTCAGATTGTTTGTCCTATTATACTAATTTAAAGTGCACCTCTTAGAGAGTTAGTAATATTATTAGCTTCTACTTTCTCCAAAGTAAACTGAACAGTTAGTTCTGCGTGTTGTGAATAGGTAGACAAATACAAAATATAATATATTTTGTCTCCCAAATATTGTCCAACTATTAAGCACTATTGAGTCAATAGAGTATGGTGCTGTTTGATTGGATGTGTTTCCGTTAGATTGAAATAAGGATGCCATCTGTGGCGAGAATTGTGGAACAGGTCCAGGGAACCCTGGTAAACACAGTCATTGTAAGAAGTGTCAATCTCCTTTCAGATGGCTGTTATCTCCGGCTTTGGTTGAGGATTTCACTGGGTTTTGGCTGTTGTGTGGTTCAGCCAAGTTCTAAAGGACCCACACACACACACACACACACACACACACACACACACACACACACACACACACACACACACACACACACACACACAGATATATAAACATATACACACTCACACACACACACACACACACACACACACACACACACACACACACACACACGCACACACACACACACACACACACACACACACACACACAAATATACACATATACAATGTGTCATAAAAACTCAGAAAAGGCAAACTGGCATAACTGAAATTCAGAAGATATATTTCATCTACACCAAAAATACTAGGCTTACAGATTAAATAAATTGATAAAGTCAAGTTTAAAAAAAACTTTTTTTTTAACAAAAATGTTTTTTCAAAGATTGTTTTGGTTGTTCTGTTAGTCTTCATTAATGAAAATAACTTGACACACACACACACACACACACACACACACACACACACACACACACACACACACACACACACACACACACACACACACAAGCAATCCCACAGGTGCATGTATCTTCCTTGGAGGCACCATGCCGGTTGAGTGCACTGTTCTCAGGTCCCCTGAGAGACACCGACGTCTCCCAACACTCACAAGACTCCAGGAAAGGTTGAACTGTCCCGAATCACGCTCTTCAAATCTGTAGATACAAATCTGTAACAACCTGCCCAGGGACTACAGCCGAAATCAGCTCATTAGCAACCTCCGGTACATGCACATTGCGGTTGGCAGTGAAATGTGGATTCACGTGCACTATCCCTGGTAAGAATATAAATAAACAAGTCGAATCTAGTTATTCAAACTTGCACCACAATGCTTTTCACATTACGTTGATACAAGCAACATGGCAGCATGCCCTTAAAAACCATTACGTTCTGTCAGTCGGACACTTTGCAGAAAGCCACTCGCGAGAAACTCATTTGTCATTAGCGGTAGAACCCCAGCGAGTGATCTTATATCTTGTCGCTGTAAGCAAGATACGAATTTGCAAGTCCTGTCTATCTAGTTGAGCATGCATGAGCCCGTGCGCACGCACGCACGCACACACGCACGCACGCGCGCACACGCACACACACAAAACGCACACACAAACATACTCACACATCAAGTATTTATGCTGTGACAACAAACTGCGATTTAACGCAATCACTTATGCCGACATTGAACGCACACCAGGCGAGTAAACAATCACCGCAGACTTTATCCCAGACGACCATGACCTTACGCGATGAAAACACAGGACGACAATGCCAACAGATTCCGCTTTACATTACTCGTAAATCATGTATAATTCCACCTTTTTAAAGGTTGCCTCATCCGGCCTTCGAGTCTGCGAAAGGTCTTCACGGCATCTGCTCAACTCAAATACTTGTTATGTGGCGACGGAATAGAGCGTGTTTAGTCTCACTCGAATCATAGCACACTGGTGGCGGATGGACGAGTTTATTAATTTAAGGCTATGGAAGCTGCTACACCCTCCCTGCAACATGGCGCATCTGTCGTGATTATGTGTGCGCGCCGGCTTTATAAACTCGCATGAGGGTGACACTCTTAGGAGGCAGCAGAAAATATAGAAGATGTGCCAAGTGCGCGCTTCGCCGAAGCAGTGTCAACCACGCAGCTGCCTCGTTAGTCCTTATGGAGCGGCCTCTCCTCTGACCCAGCCACTCTATCTAAGTATCTGTGGGGGATTTCAGTCCATGGCGACACTCGTCCACTTCTCTGTCCTCCCTAATGCTGATGGCGCAGAGTGCTTCAGGGTAACATTTGACACAACAAGGCATCTCTTCCGTATCTCTCGACTCTCTCTCTTTCTCACTCTCTCTCTCTCTCTTGCTCTCTCTCGGCTTTTGCTCTCGCTCTCTCTTTCTCGCTCTGTCTCGACTTTTGCTCTCAATCTTTCTCTCTTGCTCTCCCTCGATTTTCTCTCTCGCTCTCGCTCTCCCTCTCTCTTAGCAACACCAAGAAAGAGAAAACTCAGCCATTTCCAGAATGTCTGCACAGTCTGTGGTACAGATATCTCAAAGAAAGGAACAAGATTCTTCTGTGTGTGTGTGTGTGTGTGTGTGTGTGTGTGTGTGTGTGTGTGTGTGTGTGTGTGTGTGTGTGTGTGTGTGTGTGTGTGTGTGTGTGTGTGTGTGTGTGTGTGTGTGTGATAGTCTTTGTGTGTATCTGTCTGGTTTATGGTTTGTGTATGTGTATGTACAATACACTCTACATAGCGAGAGTGAGAGATAGGGAGGGAGGGAAAAACAAGAGCGAGGGAGAAAGAGTGAGAGATAGAGGGAGAGAGAAAAACGGGAGTGAGGGAGAGAGAGGGAGATGACAAGAGGGCAAAGAGGCACAAAGGGATTTTCAGAGGGACGGCAGAGAGATTAAAGGAGCACTAGCAACACATTAACACATGGGGGGGGGGGGGGGGGGAGTAAGGAGGGGGTCTGACCACTCCCTCAGCCTCACTGTGGGACACTGGTTCACTCAGTAATAGACGAAGGGATGGCCCATGAAATGCATGTGCTCCAGTTCTGCCATAGCCCGGCCAGCTAGCCAGCCAGCCAGCTCTTGGGCTGCACAGCCACAGCCACAGCAAGGCCATGCCACATACTGCCTTTGATGTCGGGTGATTGGGATTCAGGCGTAGAGGAAGGAGGGCTGGGGTGGGGGGGTGGGTGGGTCGGTGGGGGCAGTGAAAAGGGGAGGATGAAGCAGAGAGGAATGCGAGGGGAAAAGGGCGATGGTGGACTGCAGCTGTTTCGTCGCTCGCTCACGCCGGCTGACAGACAGCCATAATTCGCGTCTGCAATGACAATCCCAGCATGGCTACCCTCTACTACCCGCGAGTGTAAGTCAGACGCACGCACCACGATAACTCTTAAATCTGCCCTGTAATTGATTCGCAGATGAAGGATTTGAAGGGACGTCTCTGCGAGGCGACGATAGGCATGTCGGGTCAGATTTGCGGTCTGTACGTTCATACTATCGCGCGGTTAACTTGTTCCGCTTCTGATGTTTACTTCATAACACGATCTGGGTTTGTCCCTTTGTGTTTTGAGCACCAACTTACGGGTGAAAACACTTGCTCCTCTCCGACCGTAAGCGTTATGTTTCTACAAGGCGTCTGCTGAACTGTTTATTCACCAGGGATCAGATAGCGTCGGCCAGCCGACTGATTTGACAGATAAAACACAGCATGACTGGACCGCTTTACCCCCCACTCGTTTCCAAGACCCGATCCGCTGAAAAATCAAACATGATTACAGCGTATCGGCTTGGGTATCACAGCTTGCCGTATTATGCATGAGCAGGGCTTATATTTCTGTTGTTGCTCGTTGTTCCGATGCGATCGCATGTCAGCGAAACAAGGGCGGATGCTAATTTGAGTGGAGTCAGATCGTATTTGGGGAAAGGCAACAAAACAAAACGTTGCCGGCCACTGCTACCGGGAGCGTAAGGCGCACACACACACACATCATAGTTCCATTTGTTTTTATTCAACCTTTATTTAACCAGGAAAGTCATTACAATGAAATTCTTATTTAGATTGCCGGCCTGGCAAGTGGCAGAAGCAATTTGCGAGAGAGAACTCTGAGAGCAAAAACCTGAGTTTGCTGGTGGACTCACCTGCATGCGCTCAGAGCTCACAGCCAGCTCTGCAGTGGCTCGAGGACAGCAGACAATACACACACACACACACACACACACACACACACACACACACACACACACACACACACACACACACACACACACACACACACACACACACACACACACACACACACACTCACTTCCACGACTGAACACTTGCATATCACCAGACGCTGAGCCCAGGACCAAACCGAGGTAGTGAGAGCTGCGAGGCATCAGCACCCTGCTCTAATCCATAGTTGCCAGCCTGAGGTCAACCAGGCAGAGATGTCACTTATTTATTTATTTATTGATATTTTGAAAGCTTTCCTGTAAAAGAGTAGCGACTGAATCAGTGGCTATATATATATAAACATTAATAGCCACCTATTCAGCATATATATATATATATATATATATATATATATATATATATATATATATATAAATAAATACCTCTTTTCGTCTCTCAACAATCTCTCTGACAATTTCAGATTTTTAATCCATAATTAACTTTTAATTCACCTTTATTTGCTGTGATTTCAACTCCCTTTGTTTATTGCTTTGCAAAGAGCCACAGTTTCATTCTGTCTGGCTGGAAATGGTTCTCAACCCTATCTTGGGGATTCATGCGCGCGCGCGTGTGCGTGTGTGTGTGTGAGAATGACCCCTTTTTCTTTTAAGTCTATTTTCCAATGCCCTGCTGATTAGGATCAGTACTTGGTGCCCCGTGGAGTATACAGTGTATATACACATACATATATACACATAAACACATATAAAGGCTACATAGGCTATATATTTTTATATGTTATGCCCCAACTTTTTTAATGATGCCCCTTGGCACCTCTAGTACCAGATACCACAGCAGCCATTACCCGAGTTAGAGTCTAGAACAGCCATCCTTGTAGCTGTGAATGCCCATTTCCCCGGTCTGTATTCACATTTTCAGAAAAAAAACAGCCCAGTGAATGCATTTCAGGCCCCATACAGTCCTCTCCCGGCGAACCTTGAGGACTTTTCTCACTCCCTTCTGAAACACGACGTACAGAAGTTCATTCACGCTGAGAAGTGTGTAGGGATATGTGCAAGGGGAAGAAGGCTGGGGAGGGGGGTGGTAAGACTGATAGTGTGCCTCGCGTTAAGCAGCCGGTTCCAGTCTCCTCGCAGCCTCAGTTCTTCTGATGTGAAACGCCGAGCTCTGAACATGCCGATACAGCTCCGTCTGAGAGCTGTATCCTGGGTAGTGGCACAGTGGCAGTGTGGTGCTGGCCATCCCAAAATTGGATACTTACTTGCATCTGTGTCTGTTTGCATGGGGCCCAGAGGATGCATACAGAAAGTGGAAATCGCTCCAGAAACCTGAAATCGCCGTGTCGACAGAATCGTACACAGTCCACCACCATAAATCCTAATGGCTCCTCTCTCACAACTTTGCAAACAAAGTGAGGATGTTTCTTTATCTCTCGGTGTCCGTCCGTTTGTTCATCCGTTACATAAATAACAAAAAAGTAGACATTTATAATAAATAAATAGTGAGACTTGAGTAATGTATTACCAGATTAAACCAATACTTGCGCCCTTCCTTTGATCATGAACGGTAATCACTGCGTCATTTCATAGCATTATCATGGTCAATTTGTAAGAGACCCTTATGCATGTCTCGGACATACGATTTAAACGTTATACCTCAAGCCCTTCCCCGTGACGCCTGTCAGTGTGACGGTTCCACCACTGTATTTGTATCCAACAGACCGCATTTCCCTGAAGCACCCGAGTCGTGACGTTACACTGCATTGCAGCATCCATCAGTGTTACACAACCTTTCCATTGATTTAGTTGTCTACTTGATGGGATCATAGCGCATCAGAACGCACGCCTTCAGAAGTAACGAGGTCCGCGCCAACGAGGGGGTTGGTATTCAGGCCCCGTGGCTCTGGGCTGCCCCAGGAGGGTGTTCATACATAATGGATTCATTGTTTCCCAAGTCCCACATGTGAACGGGGCCAAGGGTTAGTATTCCCGACCCGCTCTGCCAAACCAATAGGTCAACCCAATTAACCATGGGATGCGGCATAAAACATATGTGAGTGCATTTTACTATCGATAGATACTATGGCAAAAGGGTTCCTTTGAAGCAACGTTTTAGATCCACTCAGAAATTATCCGATATTAGACTTGTGCTTGAGGCTGTGCCTCGACAAATGTAAGTCACTTGGGAGTTAAACACTTGTATACGTTTATCAATATGAACTGATTGAACTACCACGCTTTGACATTTACACCAATATACACATCAACTGGTAAATCACATCATCGAACGCATCACACACATCATCTACAAAAGTATTCCTCAAAGATCTCCTATTATACTACTTTTCTGGTCTTAATTTCTAATTAATGGCTCCTATAGAGCAACCTGACACGAATCACACCACAAAAAACGATGTCGATTTTCGGGAAACTCTCGGGAAGCTTTCAGCATTCTCTGTCAACACTCGGCTTCGTCCTTCTCCGCCCCCTCGCCCCCCTCCTGCCAACCCCACTCCGTTGTGATTGGTTACCTTCCGGCAGAGCCTGTTGCAGCGTTGCCATGGAATACCATGCATGGAAAATCCGGCTTGTTCTATGTAGATAAATCCCGGAGATTTGAACATGTACGTCATTATTTGACACTTTAGTATGGTTAAACATGACTATGATTCATTATAACAACGTTTATAGGTCCTAAAAGTCGAAAAAAGCATAACGGGTGCTCTTTAACACTCTGGAAACCGAGTCACCTATATAATCACCGTTGTGCCGTCCTGTTTAAAATACACAACTGTGACTAGAGCTGTGTTGAAAAAAATTGATTTTCCGATTTTTAATCGATTCGCATATTAACCCATTTAGGCCTAAAGCGCCTGGAAAAAATGCCTGTAAAACCTATAGGCGATTTCAGAAAAGCCCCCAAAACCTGAAGTTTTTCTAGAAATTCAGCAATTGTGTCAACGCCTACTAAATTACTGATTTCTCAGCCCCTGTAACAGATAGGAACACAATTCATAAAGTATTTGAGAGCTGACACCTGTGGCTTTCATGGGAAATTGGAGTTTTTATTTACAAATATTTACAATATTTACATACAGGTAGAAAAGTCAATAAAAAAGTAAAAAAATATGTAAAAGTGCAGGAACAGCACAAAACAGTAAAAAATATAATCTACTATTCAGCTACTATTTATACTTGCATGTGATTGAATAAAAATACTATGCAAAAAAACTGTCTGTGTTTTAAATTACAAGCACTTGTATGTGATGACTACTGAATAAAAGTATTATGCATAATACAAATACAATTGCATTCCATCCTAAGAAGTAGCGTAATTAAAAGATACAGGCTATAATTTGGGAATGTATAGTAGCCTAGGCCTTATTGTTCTGGAGATCGCAGTTAGGTGTGAAATTCCAAAGAAGCTCTATTCTTTGGAAGAGATGTATTGCTAGTCTGGAGATCGCACGTGACATTTCAGAGAAGCTTATCTGGTTTTACGCACCCGGGTGCTTTACGCATCTCCGGGACAGTAATACATCTCTTACATATAAACTGTCGTAATTTCTTATCACAGCATCATCACAATCAATAAGTATTACTATTGATAAGTATAAGTGACATTCCAGAGAAGCTTATCTGGTTTTACGCACCCGGGTGCTTTACGCATCTCTGAGCTTCACCCCTGGTGTCCTGTTGAAGGCACTCCGTCGATTTCGATGGTAGTTGTCCGTCTTCCAGTTGGTCTGGAAACCCTCAAACTCCCCTAAATCATCTTCTTCTTCCTCGTAGTCATTCACAAACATGTGCCTTAACCATAATTCCCGGGCAGGGAATTATTAAAGGTAGAATGACGCAACAGCGCCCCCGGCTTTAAAGGTAGAACAGCGGCAATGCTTTCCCGGCTCCGATTATCGATTCGTACGTCCAAAGATCAATTTTTTTAATAAAAAAAAAAAAACAACACTGGTTAGTGTCCCAGTAGGAATCCACTGTTGCAGATATAGTCACCTCAATGATGTCCTCCATTTATTGTCCTGAATTATCTTTCTTGAAGGTAGATTGACCTTTAACCTTTTCATCAGTCTTCCAGCCATCAGTAACTACCAATACTTGTAAGATTTGCGGTTTAATATTGATATAATTGATATAACGGAATCAAATCGATTCTTGAAATTTGAATCGAAACCCAGCTCTAACTGTGACCCTGTCTTGATCGTATGAAAGGTGGCCCCTGAACACAGTTACCTTGGCCCACCCACCCCGGCCTCCGATCCCCACGGATGCAAACTCTGCTGATGTCGACCCGATTCGCCCTGCGATTCGGCCCAGGAAATCCACGTTAAGACTCGAGAGAGCAGTGTGAAAGCCGCGTGCGCATGGGCTTTGCCCTGACATTGTGAGCACGGTTAAGCTTCGTGGGGGGTGGGGGTTTGAGCCAGGGTGGAGGACGGACGAAGGCCTTGAGAGAGAGAGTCGTTTCTCACTCTTTAGGGGTGTCGCATAAACATCTCTCACCTCTGCTGTGTGTTTTGTCGCGGCCCACCACTTGGTAGCCTGGTAATTTGGGGGTTCTGGATGGAGGTGTGCAAAGTGTCCAGCTCTGTATGTCTGTGTTTTTTTTTTATTCAAGTGCCCAACTTCTTGACAAGATGCGACTACCTTGGATAGGAATGTCTCCAAGGGAGTCTCCGAGGAATACTGATTGTGTAATAGGCACTTTCAAACTTCCCAGAATCCCTTGCATAAATGATAGGTCTGTGTAAGATTCGAGAGAAACTTTTTCAATTATTTTTCTGTATTCATTACAGCCATTAAATGGCATCGTATTTCTGCTAAAATGCCTTTTATTTGATCAAATCTATGTTATGGTCTTCGTTACTGATAATGAGGAAACTGAACATGTAGTGAAAAGCACTGGCAACAACAGGCCCTAATTGGACAAACAGAGAAGTAATAAGTAGGCAATACCTTTGCCAGAGTCCCTATAATTGTTATGTCTTCTACCAGAATGACTAATGATTTATAAATCAATGCATATATATTATAATAATGAGATGGTTAAGGTATAAACAGAACAACTACTTCTTAACCTGCTGGTCAAAGCTCTACATGGAGAGATTCAGTCTAGAGATGGTGTACAAAGGCATCGGTAATACACAAATACAGCTAACCGTTTTGTGATAGACCGAAAAAACGGACATATTAGAACTAGTCCCTTTCAGCCTGTTTTGTGCTGTACTCCACTGTCCTGCAGTCTTGTTCATTCAGCAAGACGACCATTGGCAAGGATGCCAGGGAGAAACAACGTCCATTTTGTGCCCTAACGAAGCATCAGTAATCATCCCAGGAAAAGCCTTGTAGTCGGTCGGGGGGGAAATGTGTAAAAAGTAAAAAGATTAATTGGATCGGTTGAATGTCGGAAAAACACAGGGTGTGGAATTAACAAGCTGCCTCCAGTCGGGAATCTGGGAAGATAAAGGATTTGTCATTGTTGCGTCCAAGGACGTCTTATCGGCCATATCTATTTTTCGAATCTTTTAATTGCACAAGTTTTCCACAGGAGTGCTGAAATAACAAAAGTCAATGGGATAAATAATAAAATGGCAGAGTAACGATATCCAAGTGGTTCCCATTCACAATTTTGCATTTGCTGATTGTATTTTCTTTTGTGACGTTATTGTAGGTCAGCCTATTATCTGTTACATATGTTATGGATCCCTCTGCATCTTTTTGACCTCTCAAAGTTAATTCCAGCCTTGCTAAGCCCATCAGGACAGAACAAGTTTGTCTCTCATCAGGTTCTGTCAATGTTATGTCGTTTTGCACTTGTAGTGGATCAGTATTTATTTATTCAACACATTCAAGTGTGTGTAAGCATCCTGTTTGAGAAAACCATGTCATGGCTTTACCCCATATTGTCCTATTTTAACCGAATGCAGGCAACAATATATTTATCCCAATCTCGTACAACATTTAAGAATAGCATACTTCATTGATTTGACACAACACAAATAATTACGGAATCACCAGTTACCATCTAAATGACCAAATCCCATTCTAGACTAATGGACTTGTCTATGGTTGTTATATCTTTCTATCTGCCCAAATTGGACACACTTGACGAGGCATGACTCTGCTTTAAAAAAACAGAGATACCGTCGTTACAGCGCGGGTTGATTAACAAAAGGTTAACCGCTGAAATACTGGCACCATTTAGGAGGGCTCCTTAACAGTAATTACCAGCGGGCCCATTCACCAAATGATTCTGTGTGCATGCTTATCTTCATGCTTGTTGATTCAACACGCAGCACAGTGAAGGCAACCCCACTGTCACTAATTCCCTAACCCCATTGAGATCCCTTGATGGAAACGTCTCCTAAGCACTCAACCGCAGTCAATTACAGATGACTTACAGTAGACAACGGATCAATCCCTCTTCTCTTTATCTTTGTGCGGGGGGGGAGGGGGTTGGGGGGGTGGCCCTTCTAAGGCGAACACAATGGCACTAGTTTTTTTATTTTTTATGGCAACTCAAAAAAACAGATTAAGTGTTTTACTTTTCGACCCAGCAAGGACGATTTGCCTTGGTGGACACAAGCGACGAGATATCGAAACTGTGGGCAACACACCGATGGCATACATCATGAGCGCTTAAGCTGACCACTAAAAAGCAACGGCTGCCTCGCACCGCGCGGTGCCCTGAGTGACGACTCAGACATTTTCCACCTTTTAGGCTGTCAAACACAGCAGCACCACACAGGAACATGATGCGATGAAAAGGGTCATATTTTCTTGTCAGCCGGGGATATTAGAGAAAGCGTGAGTGGGGTCTGCTGTGTGTGGGCCCGTACTGTTCCAGAAACCTCTGGCACACGATCACATTTACCCCCGTGTCGACGGAACACAGGGTTGCTTTCCGCCGTGTGACACATCCATTCGGGATGGTCTTTAGAAGCAATTAGGTTATGATGTGTGTTACGATATAAACTCAGTTGTTGCCTTTTATGAAGCATGCGCAACAACCGCGCAGTCCAAATGTCTCCAAATACACACTGCGGGCCGCTGGATCGGTGAAGTGTGTCCACCGTGGTTGCGACGTGCGCCCGGAAAATCTCTGTCAATAAATCGTGTTCATAACTCTTCTGACGTGCCGCTTGATGATCCCAGGATCCATGAATCATCAGCTTTAATGTCCTTCCCAGTTATCTGTATGGAATGGTAATTGAGGACAATTAATGGCCCAGAAGATTGGAAAAACGGCATTGACATGTCTGTCTGACTCTCTCTCACACACTCACATGCACACACACACACACACACACACACACAGACACACACACATGCACACGCACAAATGCACATCACGCACACACACATTCGTAGTTCAAGGGAGGGAGTGCTGGTTTCGTTTCGTTGCCCGCCTCTCCCCAGGACCTTCGCTGTGTGTCTACTGTTTGGGAGGAATATGTCACACTGACTTTAGAAGTCACTCTGGACTCTCTACTGCGGTGGGAGACAGCAGCCATGACACCCCACTGCGCCACAAAGAGGCTGCACTGCGTTGATTGTCTCCTCTGTTCAGAAATACACTTTGGGACACAGATTGGTTTATCTTTATCGATTTATCCTTCTTCTTCTGTTTTCTTGTTGTTGCTTTGCCCCCGCTGTTTAATTAGATACGGGCAGGTACAGGAAATGAACGATCGATTGATCGCACATTTGAGCAATCTGACGATAGAGCCATTGTTTATTGTTGTTGCTTCGATAACCCTCAGAGACACTGCAGTTATCTACGTGAGCGCATCAAGGGGAGAGCAGCCTTCAACAAATAGACTCTCGTGTTCCAAGTCTGTGACCAGATAGAACGTGATAACATAATCATGTTTTTCTCCCAATATTTTGTAAGTGACACAGATGCTTGTACAACTCCTATCGTATCAAGTGATGCTGCAGTTGTTTTGTGAAGGGTGTTGCGGGGGGGCGAAGGATGTTGACACAAACACACACACGCACACACACACACACCAGCATGTCCTCCCTCAGCTGCTAAGTGGGCAGAACATGCTGTGATACACACAGAGGCGAAGCAGGGTCTCTCTGCCTATCAGGTGTCTCTCAAGGCTGACACTCATAGGGTCTTCTCCAGCGATCCACAAACATCCGACCATCGCACGCACACACCCACACACAATACAGGAGTGTCTGTATTTATGTGTGTGTGTGTTTGTGTTGTCAAGCGCTATGAGGCTGGGCAGCACAGGACGGGAGTCGGTGGCGTGAGGCTTCCAGTGTGCGCTGGTGTGTGTTTGCACTCTTGAGTCCTAGGAGTCACGAGTGAGTTGCTCATGTGATGCCGGGGAGAGCAGCAATGCTCTTACTCGCTCATTCCTTCACCCTTTAGCACACTCAATGATATCCACTAGGTAGGCCTTACTTCAGTGAATATGCAGCCAAATCCTCATCAAATGTTAATTTCCTCAAGTACCACTGGGGGCCTCAGACAGGCCTTGCGGTCAGTGTCTCTGGGTTATGTTGCTGTTGGAGGAAACAGCCCGAAGACAGAGTCCAGGTGGTTGTTGTTGTTGATGGACCATACAAAATTCACAAATCCGGTGGAAGTAGGATGTCTCGGGGTTGAGGATATACGCAGCTGACTTTGAGGTTTTCAAACGTGTTAAATAAATGCCCTGAGTTATGGATGAGTTATGAGCTAGTGGTTTTGGTAGAAAAAACGACTTGCTTCCTCTGCGTCGGTGAAAACATTTGAAGGGTGCATGGGGGACGGGTGAGTACGTCAACCCCGGCTGATCTCTTGTGTAAAGGAATAGTTGGAAATACACTGTGAAGTAGCCTCACACTCCAACTCTTTCCTCTGACCCCTCCCAATTGATACTAATTGGCAGTAGAATGGCGTTCTGACAAGGCTCTCTCTCTCTCTCTCTCGCTCTCTCGCTCTCTCTCTCTCTCTCTCCATTCCTCCCTCCCTCCCTCTCAAGCGGGCGTGATGAACTGCCAGCTCCGGATATAATCCCGGAGTTTATCTGGAAAGGATCATCAAGGCCTTTAAAGATCCTCTGTGAGCGCTCAGGGTCCTCTATTTCTCCCTCTCTTTCTCCCCTTCCTCTGCTCTGTATTTCGCGGCGAGCTTCGCGTCGACGTGCGCTCCATCGCAATGTCAGACACCGGATGGAAGGCATTTCTACAGACTCCAGAGATAACCACCACCGGGAGAAAAGGGAAAAACAATGTTTTGAGACGGGAAGCCTCGAAACTGATTCGGATGATTAAATGAAATGATTAATTGAAACTAATTGTCGTCCCTTTCAAATCAATTAGACTCTGTTACGATTATCACGGCATGGATGTTAAAAATAAAAGGGAGGAAAATGGGAGGAGAATAGCACCGTGCCTTCACCGCATATCTCGGTCTCTAAGAGCTGCCATCTTGTGTGGCAATGCACAAACAACACCACACACACACTGCTGGGATATAGATCTTAAGATATATCATACATTAATTTAGCCCAACCGCCAACTGGCAGTCCTCATTTTTCAAACAGCTCGAAATTGGCTTCAAAAGATTTGCTTCTTTCTTTGTTTTTTCGTTCCTGTGGATTTTCTCGCCGGTGCGCCGATTGGTGTTGTGTTTTTTCGTCAAGGTTTACAGTCCTTTTTTCCTCACCACTATATAACCTGACAGTTGACAAAGTGCAGTCAGTTTTCATGGGTGAACGGGTGTATCTATCAGGGCTGGGGAGAGCAGGGCTTTCATTAAACCGTACACACCAGTCTCCTATATATCTCCTTCACCTCAGCCTTAGTACGCTTGTTGTTAAATAAGTCAACACCCATCCCACCGATCCAGCCCTCAGTTTGGCCACGGATCATTTGAGAGTGACCGGATTGTTAGAATACGCCATTCCATCTCCCCAGTCCTGATTAATAACACAAGGCCTTTACTTACGATGGTCATCATACACATAAGAAACAAGAGGTTGTATTCTTGACGCTAGCAACGTCTGATTGTAGCAGCTAGGGCTTGTCCTCCTCGCCGCAGGAAGTACCCGCGAAAGGGTCATCAATCGGGGACGTCCTGTGATTCCACTGTGACGGCCACCCCTATTACAGCGGGGCTAAGGGTGAGCCGCAGAAGATCTGATGGATTAAATATCCCGATTCTGGTCTTTTTTCTCACCGCTAACCTGCCGCAGAACACAGGAGCTGTAGCAGAGGGGTGACTTTGCTGTCTCTGCGTTCAAACTTGAAACAAATCACCTTTGACAGGTTCAGCTCCCCTTTGAATCACTGCCTGACAAAGAGGTCAGTCGCTGGATACATTATTTATCCGGGTGTCCTAAGGAGAAGAAAGTGGTCAACTTCCACTGAAATGCATACATCTATACTGTGCCGGCCCATGCGGTTGTAGCTTTTATAGCTGGCAATCACCTTTTTGAACGCTCACAGCCACCATGCAATCACCCCGTAGGAGTTGGTTTGTAGTTTTGTATGCATGTATGTGCATAATCATTGACATACATGACTGCGTTGAACGGTGGCAAAACTTTGACACCGCAGCTGCTCAATCCATAGGTGGTTCGTACAGATTTGGCTTAGCTAAAGCAGCCAGGTAATCTTCCTCAATCCATCCACACATCCATAATAAATGAAATTGTATTCTAATGTATACCAATGCTCTTCAATGTATAGATTAATTTACTTTTTAACCTTAACCTTATGGGCGTGTTTGTGCAAGGAATAACAATGCTTAACTTTTGGCCAGTTTGTGAGGGTTCACATTGCTAATACCTTGGCGTATCCTTCCGGCCAGAACATAATACCATCGTGTCACTGCTGATGTTTTCAAAAATATATAAAAAATATTAAATACAACCATCCACCATGGAGCTATAGATTTCAATGTCACCTTTCTTTCCCTCTTGACTGACTTTGACCATAAATCTCGCCCGACCACCAATGAGGGAGCAGAGGTCGGATTTGCCACACATTCAAACACATGTTGTCTGGACGATGAATCACTCCCAGAGGCTATACAGTAGACTGCACAGCCAGGCCCTCTTAACTGTGTCAGATTTGGTGCTGCCTTGGAGTGCACCATTGTGAACCAATGGAGCCCTGCCCGACTAATGGTGTCTGTTCCCTTTCGGGGACGTTTTCCATTTTTTCCCCGGTACAATCTGTATCCGTTCTGATTTTCTCATATCTTGGCAGCTCGACTCCCATCCTCACGTGTATCGAGTGGTTTGGGTTGAGAGTGAGATAGAACAGCATATGTGTATGTCTCCGATGGCTTTTAGCTGTTTTCTCGGAGGGCTGCGGCCCCCTTTGCCAATAGCCAGCAGAACCGCCTCTGCTTTCCGCTAGCACAGACGCTACGTCCCGTTAGCATCTGCCTTCGAACACGTCGGGGGCCTCCCTGAATCCACCCAATTAACCTTAGTCAAAATATTCTGCGTTCGCCATAGTCGGATGTTAAGGAAAATTTGACATAGCCACCAGGAGCATAGAGAGCATAGCAACCTGGCCCAGATCTGGGACGGATCCGTCACTCTTACATTCTTCCACCATGCTAAGCCGTGTGGCTTGGTAAATATTGACAGTGGACAAATCTCTTAATCCTTCACTGCCCAGATACCGATAGTGAGGTGTAAGTACTGGTGTACACCGTGAGGGACTCCTGGGTCCCCCCCAACCCCCCCAGAAAAAACACATTGATTCCAGTAAGCTTTAACGTGTCCCTGAACACTGCCTCCATGTACGAGGTAGATCCAGACCCCCTTCTTGACATACACTGCCCACTCGACCCCGCAGGGCAAGTGGCTTTGACCGAGATGCAGCAGCCGTTGGCTGTCATTGGCTCAGACGTATGTGAACATATAAATCATTCTAAATCATGCTCCTCGCGATTTCCATCCATTACGCCAGGGCAACTGGCTCAGACGTTACTCCTTTGACAAACAGTGCAATCTATTTTATATGTTTAATATAGGGCGAGGGTCCGGTCCTTGCCCTGAGTGCAGGAAGGTAGGGAGCTCGACTTTGATATTAGGTCTTTCAGGCAGGAAGCGTAGCCTGTGGTGCTTCCGAGTCGGATGGAATGAAGGATGGCTGTACTAAAAATATAAGACGAGCAAACCTCTCCCCAAACGATGGCATCCTATGCTATACTGGGTTCCAGGGTAAGCGTTCATATAAGTACTAAAACATGCAGTAATTTGATTTTTTTGGTCAGTTTGTATTGACTTAATTCGGGTCTGAGCCTTAAATCAAAGGAGACTCAAAGTGATCCCAAAAAGAGGTATGGTTTCTCCCTGTTATGTGATTCTGGAAATCCATATTTGGGGTAATAATATGCCTGTCTGGGGTCGGATATCAAATGTGATGGAAGATGTGTGGTCAATGTCAAAGTCAGCTATTTCTGAGAAGCTATATCTTGTTCGGACTCAGTCAAGCGCAAATCTGAATGTCACAGTCTCTCTGACATCAAAGACTCCCCTTTGGATTCATTAATTCCATGTGAAGGTCTTCCCCATCAATTATTGATGTGATTAAAATGTTTTGCCGTTGTTTCTATCTCTGAATCTCTACCGACAGCTGTTCCACCTAACTTCTGTACTGTTTCAATTCTCTCCAGTCCATAGCGAGTGCATTTCTCTGAGACGGTGTGACCTGACGTCAGTTGCGGTTTCAGCTTTAGGCGATGGAGGTGTTTGCTTTGGGTGGTGACTTGATTGGGAATGGCAGTGCCAAGGCCATCGCTTGGCACGGATGGCCTTTTTTTCCCTAACAATGAAACCTCATAAAATAAATAAAAAATAAATAATGTTGAGTTATAATTATACAGCGATAGAGATGGTTGGCTTAGCAATTTCAAGTGATGATTCATTTATAGTTTATGTAGTTTCAGGTATTCCTGCCCATTCAATTCAAGTATGAGTTTAATTATTAGTTATGATGCTCAGACTGTCACAATGTGACAGCATTTTTAATTTGACAAATAAACTTGTATTTTTCTGTTGTGGTTCATAATTTAGACTTCCCTAGTTGGAAAGCTGACATAGATAAACAAACCTAATTCATGGACACTCTTTCAGCACTGTGTGGAGCATAATCAATTGTGAATATTCAGATTTAGCTTGTGAAAAAGACAGCTTGGGTTTTTTCGAATCCTCTTTTGGAACTGCATGCATCTGAATTTGTGTGCCAATTTTATGTCAGTGTTTTTCAAAACATAAATGTTAATTATTGACTGTATGAAAAAATTCTATACATTTTGCTTGGAGAGAAAGAGAGAAGAATAATCCTAGCTAGAGAAATTTCAGGAAAACAAAACAAAAACAAATTGAAAACATAACATAACACACAAAAATTATTCATAAAGAAATTGTGCTTGAGACTTATGAGATCAGTTATTCCTCTCCAGATTCACAATTGAAGACCAATTTTCCATGTCCATCCGCTTGACTCAAAAGCCCCTTTGAAGAGTTTGTTGTGGGTCTGTCTGCGACTGATGTTTATTTTTGCACTGCAACGGCAATGACGCACAGTCCTTCGGCGATGAACAAAAATGAAATGATTGATGACAACTCTTGTCGTATTCTGATGAATGCTGGAGCTGGTGCTTTTCCTATTTTTTATCCCCCGACATAATTACAACCAACATCACTGCTATTTTAGCTCCGTTGGCTACTCATCAACACAAGTCAAATGTGTTGACGCGCTTCCTAGGACCGTGTTCTATGCACTCGCGTTTTGCATCATGTTGTTTGTTTGCTGGTGTTGAAATCTTAAGGAGCTCAGTAGCTGTAGAACCTCATCCAATACTTGCACACAGAATTAGCACATACACACAGCATCAGTACAAACTTTGTGCACACGCAGTAATTCTGCAATTGGAAATCTCGGACTCTTTTCTATCTGAAATCGTCAATGTAGTCTGCTTGCGATTATTGTAGCTGGTAATGCAGCACCATGGGATGGA
Source organism: Gadus morhua (assembly GCF_902167405.1). Taxonomy (NCBI): domain Eukaryota; kingdom Metazoa; phylum Chordata; class Actinopteri; order Gadiformes; family Gadidae; genus Gadus; species Gadus morhua. Next base: position 2,588,436 of record NC_044064.1, read on the forward strand.
GAAAGGAAGCAAGGATGGAGAAGTAAAGGGAGGAAGATGGGTTTGAGGTGAATGAGTTAAGGAAAGAAAGTAAGAAAGAATCAAAGGAAGGAAGGAATGATGGAGGAATGAAGAGAGGAAGGGGGGGATGAGGTGAATGAGGTAAGGAAAGAAAGAAAGAAAGAATCAAAGGAAGGAAGGAATGATGGAGGAATGAAGAGAGGAAGGGGGGGATGAGGTGAATGAGGTAAGGAAAGAAAGAAAGAAAGGAAGACTAGACATTTACGAGTAGGCAGTGGAACAGGACGTTGTGTGTCTCACACAGGCTTGTCCGCGGGAATCACCCATCAGTCGTCTAGCATGCTCTGGGAGGCTGCATGCTACCAAACCGCTTAGTGCTCCATCGTATAGCCGGGCATTCCTCTGACCGTGACACTTCAGGCACTCCAGGGCTCTGATCTGTACCGAAAGAGGAAAAAAAGGGAGACAAAGATGCTCCACAGCGGGAGACAAAACAACATTTGTTCTGCAGTGCGTGGCTTCATGTTACAAGCCACTTCAACTGTGAAAGACCACGAGCGAAGCTGGGGAGGAAATTGTGAGCTCATGTCAGATGACTCAGAGGAAGCTTTATTTTTATTTTTTTCTCAGTTTTCTTCGGCGCTGAGTGCCCGACCGAATGTGACCTAATTGATTCATGGGTTGGATCTACATCCTCAATGAGGGCATCGTTTAAAACGTACCTTCGTCAACTATATCCTTTTTTATAATTGATTCAGTACGATGGCTTTGGATCTACATCCTCAATGAGGGCATTGTTTAAAACAGATCTACGTCAACTATATACTTTTTTTAAGTCAAGATTAACCCATGTAAAACAAAGAATCGTTCCACAGTTTGGAAAACAGTGTTTCCTACAAAGCGTTTTGGAATAAAGACTACAACTCCCCTGAGCCCTATTCCCCCTAACCATGAATACTAAGTGGACATTCTTTTTTCTTCTGAGAAAGAAGAGTAAAACAATTATTATGAGCTGCCATTGGCGTTAGTGAGACATTTTTTTTCCAAATGAATGTTTCAGTGTTCCGTGAGGCTATATGTAAGCCCTTATTGAATATATTGAACATACATTGTTTTGTAAAATAAGCAATCCTGTTGACTCAAAACCATAGCGCAATAGTGTACATTACAAGTTAGTTTTTTCTTACATTAAAACTTGCACTCACAGTACCCCCTGCCTTGTTCAGTTATGTACTGGGAATTTTGTAGCTATGATCATTTTCAAAATTTCAAATTCCCACAGCACCCATAACAAACAAATGACCGTTTCCTTTGCTGTTTTGCCACCCACACGTTCATGCACCATAAGTGTTCTCAAAGGCAGACAATCAATACAGCTCTCATACTGTGGTGGCTGTGAAGCTGAGATGGTGTATGTGACAAGCCAGTGTTCACGTAAGAAGTCTGGGCTATTGATTGATCCGGTCATAAGCACACATTCTAGGACAGCTTCCCATGAAATGTTTGGTTAATTTCTAGAGCATAAATATAAACTGTTTATGTCTTCAAAGGGTATATATATATGTTTAATTAATTATATATATATATATATATATATATATATATATATATATATATATATATATATATATATATATTCTGGTACAATGGCATTAGTGTCAAATAAAGTGGAGTTTGCAAATTTAACCGAAGCCAAAGTTATTTAGGAAATGTTTTTTTTAATATATATAATATTATGAAAGTTAATTAGTATTTTTCCAGAGTACAATTTGCACATTCACATTTAGGGTTTGTTTTCAGCTAAATATGCTCCATGGGAAGGCTGTGCACTAATGAAATGTAAAGGCCTTTGTTCAAAGTGACATTTACTGTTCCGCTTGTCCTTTGATTTCCAAAGTGTTGCATCCACCCACCAGGGAAAGGCAGACCTTTCACATTAAATATTACACCGCCTTAACCCATGCAATTTCCACTCTAATGCCCCTCAGTTGCACTCTAATTCCTAAAAAACGTTGATAGTGCTGCAGTTTAGGCAATAGCCAGAGGCCTTTATGACACGATTCTAATCGCGGCAAAATTTAACGTTGAGTCCTGCTACGGTCCACTGCTGACACTTTCGCCTCATTTCTCGAATTGAATCGAGGACATTTAAGCCTGCGTCAACGCTTTTCACTTTCGAAATCTCAACCGTGTGCCACGGATATCCGCTCAATCCCAAGGAGACAAGAATTCCTTCATCCCCCTGAAACAATGGAATCCATCCTCTCTCTCCCTTCCTCTCTCTCTCTCTCTCTGTTCCCTCTGTCTGCCGATCTTCCCCATCTCCCCTTGCTAATAAGCAGTGCTCTTCTTCATGCATGGTGAAGCAACGATCCCCCCCTCCTTGCGCTCTCAGAGACAGATCGTGGGGAGATGGATGTGTCAGTCAGCCAGTCAGTCAGTCGCACTGTCAGCAGGCTGTCTCCTTTCTGTCAGGTTCCTCTTGTGTTACTTCATGTCTTTTAAGGCAGGCCTGTTGTCCCGTAAATCCCCCACACACGCGAGCGGTCCGCACTTTGGAAGAAACGAGAAATCTCCCAATTTGTGAGGCAATGGGGAAGGGGCGGTCGCAGCACGAGGCCTAGATTGTTTGTTTTGCTTTTTGGTCCTTCTGTCCGTCCTCTCAGACGTTGTTTATCCGTCCGCCTGTCTGTTTGAGAAGTACTTTAGCGCCAGCGAGTTCACCTGTGTTTTGACGGTTTTGCAATTCAAATGGTGGAAACGTGTGAGAACAGAATGCAGAGTGCTCGGGCTCCACAATTGGATGGATTCAGAGTACGGGTGTCTCCATATGCCGGCCTCCATCTCACAAATAATTTGGTTAGGATCCGGCTGGAGGACGGGGACGATCTAAATGCAGATGCCATCTAGTTCTCCATTTCATTACAGACATTGAAGTGATGCAGTTTCATGTTTTGACTGAATGTGCGTTCATGACCGGCCAGCGTTTAGTTTGAACGAAAAAGTAATGATTTATAAAAACACCAACGAATCCCTGAAGTCTCCCCGATCTGTAATGTGGTACCTTGCTTTTTTAACAAATTGGTAAATAAATAATCGTATTGATTCAATTTGTTCATCAAGCATGGTTTTTCTAAAAGCAATCCAATAAACACTTATGAACACTAATGAACGCTAATTATAAGCAAGGGGCATGTATCACACATATAAGACGGGGTAATACGACATCATAATACGCCTGCAACAGTAACAATAGTCCAGCCAATGCGTGCGTCCTTTCTTCATTACTGATGTCCCACGGTATGGGGCTGTGTTTGATCGGTTCCCTGCAGTGTGCTGTACTGGACCTGTACTAACTCCCAAGCCTCTCCAACGCCCGTCCCAGAGCACTGCTTGTGACCCTCATCCGACCCACTATCTCCATCTGATAACAGCTGCAGTGCCAGCGCACTGTTAAAGTTCCTTAGTATCGTTTTCTCTCCGTTTTATCCTCACTTTGATATTCATCGGGGGCGCCATACCCTAATTTCATTGGTTTCTAGAATCCCCCCCCCCCCCTCCCTCCCATTCCGGGAGGAAGTGATCAAATGATCCCACTTAATGCTGCCTCTACCTTCCCCCATTGATGTGCAACAAAGAGGGAAACCATAGGAGGTGGAGAAGGGGAAAGTGGTGGTGCTGGTGGGTGGTGGTGGGTGGTGGTGGTGAGTGGGTGGATGCTGGCAGTTGAATGGGATCCGGTTCCCAAGCAGAAGATCCATGGATCATGTGATGAAAGAGAGACACATGACATGTTACACCCCTCCCTCTGACCCCATCCTGTTTTTTGGAGCTGAGTTGTTTCTTCATTTTCTCTTCCTTATCTCTTTATTTTCATTTTTAATGCTTGCATCTGGGCCTGCCTTCGCCGCAGTGGTTCCACTCCCTTTGTAGCCGGTCTAATTGGCCTGCGTTTGCATCCTGACACAGATTATTTGTGGGGGTCTTCATTCATCTACTGTAGCGTTGGCTTGTGTTCAAGTGCGGGGAGAAAAATGATAAACATGCGCCGCGGATCGAAGCGCTGTTTTTCCCTGAGCCTTTAGTTGAGGGCTTCGCTCACTTGAGATTTGGCCTTTTGAAAGAACGCAAGGACGAAAAAACACAATTAGTTTGAAAGAACCAAAAAATACTGTAACTGTTTTATTCACTGCGAATGATTCGGTTCCACAATAAATTGTTTTTGTTGTGCGGTTGAAGTTAATCTTATTTACTTTTGTTTCATGACATTTTTTGCATCTCAGCATAAAGCGTTCTACCTGAGAAGAATACACCAGAATGGAACCTGCTGGATGGAGACAGAGGAATTGGGGGGACTCATGCCCCTTATCAATTGATATCCATTGCTACCCATGGTAAAAACATAAGAATGGTGGGGGGAAAAGTACACTTGGTTGGCTAAGCCTCCTCACAAATTCCTTCTTTGTTCCCCAAAGCTTCAAAGAGAGATGGGAGAATACAAGAGTCTTAGAGACTGGATTTATATCAAACATCATCCTTCTCGTGGGATGTATCAAAGACACAGTAGACAAAATATATACCAAGAGATTCCCTTCCAAAATGTAGAAAAAGTGCCATTGTTTGCATTATATCAAGGGAAGGGTTGTTCATATTCATGGTTATTAAGGGAATATTTGTTTTGTGTAGTGATTCTCTGCTGTTCGTTACTGCAGATGTGAAGAGCTCATTACTTAATTCTAGTCTTGAACTCCTTTGTGAATACATCCCCTCTACCACTTAACTTAGAGAGACAGAGGCAGAGGCAGCTCGTTCAAGCACCAAAGAAAATATATAAATACAGCTTGAAAGGGGGCAATTTGAGGTCCTGGGATTTGTGTTATGTGAGCTTGATCAATACTTGCTCGAGGCAGAGTTTGGCCGTAAATGGATTAACTTTGGGGAGGCACGGGGAAATGTTTTGGTTGTTCCTCCGGCTAGGTGTATCATTGACAACATTCTAGGTCGTGCATGGTGAATTTATTGGAGGTACGGACAGGAGGTTACCGTGTTTCAGAGTTGAATCACACTGGCACCATCCGTCTTACCCAGATATAATCTGTTCCCTGTTCCTGTCATACATTCACTCACATAAACCCAGACGGATGAAAAGGGAACAAAATGGCCCGACAGAGGTGTGTGTTGCAGTAACAAGGAAAAACCTCTGCAATAATAGCCTAAATGCTTATTATCATCGCTATAATGACAGGCACACGTGCTGTCATTAAAACCCTTTTGGACGGCGATGAATGAAGCGAGCACATGCCTGTCCCCGACGCAAGAGGATGTCTTTAACGGAGCATTTCAAATGCAGAGCCTGCCGAGCAAGCTGGCGAGATGGCCCACTTTAAATAACACACACACACACACACACACACACACACACACACACACACACACACACACACACACACACTCTGCAGGTGTGATTCAAGAAGAGGCAGAGCGAGGGAGCCGGTGCGAGCGAGAGAGAGATAGGGTGTGAATGGCCAAAGGCGGATTGCCAAGAGTGACCGCTAACGAGTGGATGGGAGGAATGACAATGATTTCCAGGGGGAACTCGCCTTAGGACGGGATGATAGCGACGCAGGAGTGCTGCGCGTCCCGTTTTTTACGGCACCCTCGGTGAAGGAAGGCGACTAAATATAGCGGGGAACATAGCTAATTCTTTGTGCTCTCTCTGGCCTTCTGTGTCTGTCGACACGGCACTTGGCGGGTGTTGCAAGCGATTCACTCAGTGAAGTGAAGGCTTTGTGTGAATCGTTTGAACTCCCTCTGCCTTCACTGTCTCCAACACACACAGCACACGTCCTCAGTATATATACCATAGCACAGATCTTTTCTTTTGGACACGTGTCTTATTTTGCCAGAAGCGTGCAATGCTGTATCATGAGTCCTGATGAAGCACATCAAGGTTTTGCTTCAGACGCGGCGTTCTTTCAAAGCTGGGTATGCTGTTATATCCGTCGCGAACCACAGCACCACCCATCCACACCCTTTCCCAGCTACAGAAGGGCTCTAGGCCGGCCGAGGTTGGAAGGTGTTTCAACTCTCACCCTCTGAGTCGTAGGCAGCTGTTCAGAGTGGAGACTTGGCAGGTAGACACGTCTCGGGGAAACTTGGGGGGGAGAAACTTGCTCCTCCTCTGCTCCCTCCTCCTTCTCCTCCTCCTCTTCCTCCTCCTTCCTCCATCGCTCCCTCCGCCTCCCTCGACTGGCTTTGGCCTCATTTATCCATCTCCCCACACCCCCCCCCCACACACACACACACACTCTGACACAAATATCCCCCTTCCCCACACACTTTTTTCCCCTTCCGACATTATGTTTGTCCTGCATGCCTCTTACCCGGTTCTGTCGAATCTCAAACAATTCCCATCACTTTCTAGTTTATTCCGTCAATTACCTTGCTGCCATTGCTGCAATTGTCCGTGCTAAACGCTGTCTGCACCCCCACCCCCCACCCCCAACAGCTCCCCATATTACCTGTCACCCACCAATACGCAGATGTCTTATTGTCTCGGCGACAGGCCACCGGCATTCAGACTGTATTAGCCACCCTGAATCCTCTACCTTATCCCCCCCCCCCCCCCCCCCCTCTCCCCAGACATTGTCACACTAAAAACCTAAGACTCCTCCCCCAACCCCCCCACCACCACCAACACACTCCATCCCCTCCCTGCCCTCCTAACAGACACTAGGCCTGAAATATGCCTTCAATTACAATTTCACATCATTGGGATTCAGCGCTAGGGTTTCTAGCAGTACAGAGAAGCAATGAGAGTTGGGGGAGGGAGAGGGAGGGAGTCAGGGAGGCGGGGGGGGGGGGGGTATTAGGCGTGGGGCGGTAAGTGTTCATCTTGACGGATGTGGTCCGTCACAAAGCCTCATTACATAAATGCATCTCTGTTTCATCATGACAAACTCACATTGTCAACCGTGCATCTTTTATGGGATGACCCTCTCCCCCACTCTCTCCCGGCCTGCTTGAGTATAACAGATAGCTGTCGCGTGTGACATTTTACCACTCATGATGTCAATTCTGGAACAATACATGGCAATTCCCTTTCCCATTGTGGCTATAAAATAGATAGCTAGTGTAATATGTATAGAAATAGATGGATACACGCATGCACGCTTACATAGATACATTGAAACATATGGCAAGCATTTAATTAATATCGTCCCCACTAATGAAACTCTGTTCATGAATTTGTGAACAAGATTGACAGTGCATTTGATTTCCATCCGATTAAAATACAATCGTAGACAGCCAATAAAATAAAGACGCAGTATCTCATACGTTCAACCCAATTGGACGTCAACCAACCGCTTTTTTGTGTGAACCGCAACACCACGCCTCCCTGATGGAAACCCGCCATTTTGTATCGGCCGGTGCCTGCTAACAAGCCTCACGGTCTGACAGCCCCTGGGCCCCCGAGGGGGCCCCGAGGCCGGGCAGGTCCTCGGCAGAGCCGCGGTGGGAATAGCGCAGAGCTCTGTCCCATCGGCACTCTACGCGGCGGCGGCGGCGGCGGCGGCGGCGGCGGCGGCGGCGGCGGCGGCGGCGGCGGCGGCGGACCTGCTTCCAGAAGCACCTGGTCCCGTGTCTCGCAGCGTCCCTCCCCACACAATCTGGCCCGTTCTGCCTCCCCTCGCGGCGTGTGGAGTGGTGGCGGAGTGGTGGCAGCTGGGATCGATGCTCGGGCTCCGTGCTGGTGACGAATGCAGAGATCATTCATGGCCGCCCACGCGGGCTCATCGTCATTATGGATCATCGCCGCTCAGACCTCATAAATGTTGGTTAACTTTGTTCAATTTCGGACGGCTTTGTGTATTTTTGCCCTTCTGCTTGTGTAATGTAGTTATCATATATAATAAATATATATATATATATATATGATTATTTTTATATAATGTATATTGTTAACTGTATTGTAAACGAAGTTGAACGTATACGTAGGATTAAGGCCGGTTGCAGTATGAAACCACACAGATGTGTGGTTTAATCAACTATTGTCCTATGTTAGGAATGGTTTCACATTGGTTTGACGTGGTGGTGTATGACGAGAGGAGACCAGGTTCAGCCTGAATGCCGACACGCCAAACTGGCTTCAAATGTTATTCCGATGCCACTTCCGGACTGCGAGTCTCCGACGCTTCTCTCACATTGACGGGGCGGTCGTTCCCTCTCATACAGGTTTTCCAGGCGCTAAATCACATGTCTGCGGTGTACATGTATTCATGGGCAGTTTGTAAGGGAAGGTATTGACCGTGTTCTGCCGGCCGCTTGGAGCCGGAGGCCTGAGTCGCGAAATAAGATGGATACAGCCCAGCTGTTTGGCGGAAGGAGGAAAAGGAGAAAATGGTGCGAAAGAGGTTTGCGAGATGAGGCTTGGACCCCCTGGGGGATGCAGCGAGATGCAGGGAGGCATCCAAGCCAACCCAAGCCAAGGTCTCTCTCAATGGAGGCAGTCACTTAAGGAATGCGAAGTGGCCTGGTGACAATAAAAGAGCAGAAGGGTTGTGTGTGTAGGGGAGCGGGTGGGGGTCTCAGAAATTGCAGCACTCACACCAATAAGGGTTACGTTAAGTAAGTGGGCTCCTCAGCCCATCCTCGGTGGAACACATTTTACTGCCAATTTATAAACTCTATCTTGGGCACTCATTGTGGCGGCAGTTCGCCAAAATTTGCCTTTGATTAAGTATTGTGCGGCAGGACGAGACTCACAAAGCAACATGCTTACAATGGAGGGCCGTGAGCAACATGGATGAGGGCCATTATCTTTTCATGTCCTCTCTTTATTCTTACGGTGGATTCTGTTTCTTTTGTTACTGCCTCCCCTGTATCATGAAAAGACCTTACCAGCCAGCCACTTCATTTATTTGCATTCTTCCTTCTACAGCCCTTAGAAAGTATAATGAGGAGCACAGATGTTCGTCTCAGATGTTATGAGGTCTTGATCCTTGCGCCAGGGATGGTTCCACCACTTGCGTGTTCGCAGCAATTCTCGGTCAATTCTGGGTCAATTTGGCGTTAATCTGCTTTAATTTGGCGTCATTTCAGCAGCAATTCGGCTTCCACAGAGCACCAAACATACAGATGCTGTAGGGAACTACTGTAGCAGTGCTTGTAATACGAGACTGCTCCGTAGCCAGCCAGCAAATACATGAGGGCTTTGCCAGGGAAATGAGCTGATGTACCCACATTTTCAGTTAATAAGAGGCTTAATTGCCGGTTTGTGGTGTTTGCGAATGGAGAGCGCTGTTAACAGCCAGGCAATACACCACTACGTGATAGTCTACAGCCTCATGCCTCTCGGGATGTGTCCTCGCCACATCCAAATGGATGGATGGATGGTGCCCTGCTTATTCTTTTGAAGCCTTTTGAAAACATCTATATTTTATGCAATGATGTTGCTTAAGAGTGCCTGCAGACATGAAGGACCGCAGACGTGTCGACATCGGAGACAAACCCCCCAAACCACTCGACTCTCAAGTCTGTTAAAGGAGAGTGGGTTACCAGGGATTCAGTGAGTTAAGAACCATTACATGTCAATGTGACAAGGGTGAATGGATATGTTAAGGGACTTTTATTAAGCCGTCCTTTGGTTAATGAATCATATTCACCTGGCATTGCTAGGGGTGGTTCGATATCAGGGAACGTCTCAACATTTGTACACGAGGCAGTTCGCCTTGAGTGACTCACTAAAATGTGGCTTTTGTCTCCTCGTGGACTTAAGAAGCCGTGATAACGACTGCCAGCTATCCTTCAGTGTCCCTCGACGGGGGCCTGCACAAAACAAAGATGCATCTTGTTTGTTAAGATGAATCGGCTGTGCATAAATCCACACTGGGATAAGATTTCTGTGGGGAATGTGGCCACGGTGCTGGATGAAGATATGAAACAGCCAAGCTGTTCCCCGCTAGAACATCTGACATTTACCATACAGACTGCTCAGAGGGTGGAGAGGAGCGGCGGCGGCGGCGTAAAGGATGCCTTCCGCCCGGGCCCCTCATTATGAGCAATAGATTTCACAATTCCCTTGTCGTCTGGTATGAGATCTAGGTGTTATACAACGCCTAAACGCATCGCCGGCTTTCCGTTGGAAATCAAAATGCATTTAAAACCGGCGCTGGGACTCTGTCATCGCAGCCGTTGCGTTTATTGGAAGTAATTTGCATTCTGTGGTGGGTAATGAACCCGCCACAGGACTCTTGAGTGCCCCCCCCCCCCCCCCCCCGCCCCCAGCATCCGGACCACAACTTTGCTGTGGAACTACAGCATCCAGAATCCCGTCTGCTTTTCCCCTACGGACTGATTTGACTTAGAAAGATAGAAATCCCTCAGGTTAATTGAGCTGTAGGTGGAGGGGTTTTCATATACTGCAAACGCTCATCATTTCATCTCGTCATCCTGAACAATAGTGATAGCCGACGTGCGAGGGATACAATTCGGTTTGAAAAGGGAGAGGAGTTATATAGGGCAGGTTTAAGGAGGGACAAGGCGCGAGTTTGAGTTTCAGTGTGATAATAATAGTAATAGCAGTAATTAACAGCGCCGACAGTGATCAAAGGGGGGACGTTTTTTCTCGACTTTGCTTTTACAGAGAAGACAGCCCGTCTGAGGACTCACTGCCATTACCTCGCTCGCGGGATACATTGACAAAACATCTCAAATTTCATTATCATTCTCATCGACACAATGTGACGTGAGCTACAGCTCAATTAGTCATTAGCAAGATAATCACTCGCCAGTCTAACCGTGCATTTAATTACAGCGGTATTAACACAAAGAAAAAGGGCTTGTATGACAGTCAGCCCGAAGGAGATTTGGCGAGAGGACCCAGGGATAATTGCTGCCCATAAATCTAGCCATAAAAAAGGCAGGGCCATTATGCCTTGTGGTTAAATGCCTTGCTCGACAAAACTCTTAATGCTTGCGATTTCTGCGATTTTATGTTCTTCATAATCAACGTTCATTAGGACATTCGAGGTGCATTTCATAAAGAAGGCGAGGAGCGTTGTGTAATATTGCTTTAGAAGGAAATTAATCAGACGTAATGTTACTTACTCGGGCAAAGAAATGGCCAAATGCAGGTACAGATTGCTGTGCGTTAGCTTCGTAGCTAATTAGCATTCCTCTGAATTGTCTCCTCCCCATGGTGCCTCGGTGCTGATGTGTTGTTGTGACACGTAAACACAACTTCAGCATCCCCCATGCCCTCTATCCAAACACATCTCTAATCCGTCCATGTCTCAGCCTTCTGTACACTCTGTAGCCTGGCCCCTACTTATCCTAGCTGCAAGCAAGCGTGAAACAGGGACTTTGTTGTCTCTGAAGCACCCCACTGACCCCCCCCCCCCCCCCCGGCGAACTCTGGCCCTCAAACACGAGCACACACGTACAGACCGACCACATGGCGCGTCCGTCCTGGTGACCCACACCGTTGGGCCGAGTCAAAGCCAGGGGGGGCCTGACCCGTGGGAGGACAGCGCCTCTGGACACTAAATAATGCTAATACAAGTTAGGCTTACATGTAGCTAACGGTGAGCAGGATGATCACTGTAGGCGCCTTCATTTTGTTATCAACTCAAATGCTTCCCTGGCCAAATTGAACAACTTATAATTGTTTGTTGTTCTGTTTAAAGTGTGCCTTTTTTGATTGTCACTAGATTACAGTGCTGCGTTCAATTAGTCACTCTTATTCCCTTCACATCATTGTCTGAGAGGAAATCCATACAGAATATATATATATTGTTTTTGTCTTGTTTTTGGTTTAGATGCGAGTTGTTTACTGAGGTACCGCTCTATGTATATTCAAGGGGGAGGTACAGACATCGCCCCAGGCAGTGAGCAATAAGATTGCGCCTACATTGTTGTAATTTAAACGTCAGGGTTTCCAGTATAGCCTTACCTATTTGGACTTAATGACACTTGAAATTAAAATATAATTGCATCCCTTCTCCTGCTAGACAGTGCTTTTTGGTGTCCAAGGTGTATAAATAACATTTGGTTGAAAAGAGGGGGAAGGGAGAGAAAATAAGAAAATGGAGGACAGCTTCAGCCTCTGCCAGCTACATGAATCGCCTCTGATAAGTTCTCTGTGAGCCATTTGTCTTGCGTCAAAATAGGTGTCGACGCTTCCCTCTCTTCCTTATCTCTCTTGGCAGTTTGTGCTGTGTTTATGGTGGCTGTCACCTTCTAGGTGACAGCCAGAGGGTTCCCGGCCAAGGTGCGTATTTTTCAAGGGAGGGTGTCCTTCTTCTCCGCTCCATAGCTTAAAGTCAAGGGGACGCATAATGTAGTATTTCCCTTGGGAGCTCCTCTGCTTCCAATCAGACGCTAATATGGCCGCTGATATATTGGACCGAGGGGCGTCCTCCTTGTTGAACGTTGAGGGTCGATTGGAGTTGACAACGGAGATGGTCGTAGTCGTTATTGTTATACACAAGCAAATGTGTCGCCTGTTAATAGCTGATGAACTGGCGGCACCCCCTGGTTCCACTGGTTCTCAGGACTAAATCCATCTCATTGAAATTAGAACTTGAGTAGAAATGCGTTGTCTTCTCTAAGTAATATATAGTATAGGATGTATATATATATATATATAGCTCTAGCCCTCTAGTTTTACCAAGGAAATAGCGTAAAGCATGTTCAGTGAAATGACACGCCATTCAGGGGAACCTCTCAGATAGAAGTTGGAATGGTGGCTTAATGCCACATGTCCCCAGGATTTTAACGAGTCCCTCTGAGTGGCCCACGTTACCGTAATTACCAATTCCTGTCGGAAATGTGCAGCATTGCGGTACCGCGTCGTCGTCCTAAAAGCTGTTTGTTTCCACTGCTCCAAATGTTAAAGCCCATTTTACTGGTGTTTCAGTGAGGCAAACATCGAACAAAACACAAGATAGTGCCACATAGGGAGCCATCTGCGGCAGAAACACAGTCACTTGCGGTAGTTTCCGAAGATGACTTTCAAGTTGAGGCAATTTCTTAAGTGAGGAAGAATCGGGAGCTCTTTCAACATGTGTCAAGGACTGCTTAGCAAAACTAGCTTTGGGTTGAGGCGGATCAGTTTGTATATCATCAGTAGCCCGTTCAATGGAAGTTCAAAAAAGGTTCACGAGAGGTTTGCCCCAAACAACGAGAGAAAGGGGACATGAGAGAAGAGGACTTAATTTCCATAAAACATGGGATGAACATGAAAGTGAATGAATGGTGCATTTCTCAAAAAGAGTTGGCAATGAATAATATATGTACATTTCTAAACCCTACCAAAGTCATCGGTATCCAGCCTTCCACCATCTCAAGTGCTGTTGGTGTAAGTCATTATTTCATATCATTATACAGACAGAAGTGGAGAAAAGCCTGGTGCATATTCTACCTAGTTTGGGTCAGAATAATTGATTTAATCGAAGGGGAGCACGGCCATCTACCATTATATGTTATATGCTGATCGTGTTGGTTACTTCAAATGACTGTAATTATCATAAATCTATTTGTTGGATTGGATTTTACTGCCTTTGTTTCATCCTCAAATCTGGGCATAATAGTGCAGCAGTTATTTTTAGACCTTCACATTTAGTTTTCTCTCTTCTCCTAGAGTAGCCAATCTGCAGTTATATAAGTCAGCCACCAACTCATAAGTACCCTCTTAGGGACTTGTATCTTTGCTTACTTTCCCTTCCTCATTTATTACCCTCTGAGTGATCCAGTATTTTGGCCTATTAAACCAAGCAGTGCTGTGCAAATTCTTTTAAAGAACAAGGCCTGCCTGGTTCTGGTTTTTCCTTGTTGCTGATGCCCCCTTAGCATGCATCCGGGCGTGACAATGATATTTTTCTGCTCGCAAGTGTTACAGATAGGTGCTGTGCTTCCGATGACGTCAACAACGTTCCACACAAACACCTTGAAGCTCATCACAGCGTGGTCATGTTGTATCGCCAAGCGAAAACGACTGAAATGATTTTGGGAAGCAGCATCTAGAAGATTTTTGGAGGGATTTTTGACTTACCATCTTTCTCATTGCAAAGCTATTATCTTGAATGAGATACAACTGTGCAATCATCTTATTAAATGGAAAAACTATTAGTACTACATCATCTGATGTGATGCATCAACACAAGAGGCCAACATTGCATTCGGCGCGGGCATTAGTCATTCCGCACTGTATGAAAACATTTGTGAAATTGAAAAATAAAATGCATCACCTTTGACATGATGACATGAGGAATAGTCTTTGCCGGGCGTTTGAATGGATTTTCACTCGTGCTTCTCAGTGTGTAAGCTTCCCCTGTTCTATGAATGTATGAATAGGTCTCTCACTGCATAATGTGTTTGAATGATGAGTACTTTAATGGACCACGGTGGTCATTCAAAGCATCTATAGCCACCGCCAGCAGCACAGGTGGTGCGCTGCCAGGACAGAAGATAAAACCTGAGGTGTGATCACACCACGTCCATGTCAAACGAATGAGACAGGAGCAGGCAGTATAATCCCTTCTCTTTTCCGCCATAGTTTTGTGACTGTAATCTCAGATTAATGTCTGGGGGTGGGGGTGTCCTCACTAGGCTATTGCACACCGAGGACATTGTCCCGACGTGTTAAGTCACGCTCGGGGCCGCAGCCTTAGATGGATTTTGTAATGAATATTCTATCTGTCTATCTGTGATTTGCCAGCTGAGCTGTCTAAAGAGTGGCAAGCGGCCACGAGAACGGAGGACGGAGGACAGAGCTGTGTTGGGGATTCAATCAAGACGGCGGTCGAGGAAGCATCATTTGTTAAACCGATAATACTGGGGATTGTGTTTGGTTTGCACGAATTATGACGCTAATGTCACGTTACGTTTTAATGCTCACTAAATCTAATACGCCAGTTGCCAGATTTAAAAAATAAGAAATGGAAAAATAGAGAGAGGAATAATAACTTTTAGGAATATTAAGCCCCCTTTTCTTCTGCTGTGTTTCAAATAAAAATATTTTGATGATGCGTGAGATAAAGATTTGCCCAAGCATCCTCCACCAGCATCCTATTTGTCTGTAGTTTTTATCGGCAACATCTGTGTCGAGCTTCTGTGCGAGGTACATTTGTGTTTGGGGTTTATATTCACCACATAAACAGGGAGGTTTGTTTACTACCTCCCTGTGCCATTTGTTACCCAGACAGCACAATGTGAGCACTGGGAAAAAAGCATCTTCGTCTTTTGGTCATTTGGCTTCAGGGTGTCTGAAGGAATCCTGAATTATGCCCGACTTGTCTTTTTATTTAAGAAATGTTTGAACTTATGATCCGACTCTGAGCTTCTTAAGGGGCTAAAGGCTGCGGTGAGTACCTCTACAGGAGTAGGAGGCCTAACACTGACTTAATGCACTCAGGGAACAAGGCCTCATAGCCTTCTAATGTATCAGTTTTCACCTGGCCTCTCACAACTCCAAAGATCAACCGAGAGGGATCAGCCCCATCGATTCCTCTCCTTCCTTCTCGCTCGGCAACAATTTGGATCAATAAGGATTCCTGCATTATAAACCGCCGTGGCCCTTTTCAGCGCTGCCGCCTCTCGCAGCCACGCCATGATGTCATCGCATGTCGTCCGGCATTACCTCATGAATTATGTTGATGGGACGGACCGGCCAGCGCCGATCGCGCCCAGCGCCGATCGCGCCCAGCGCCGATCGCGCCCAGCGCTCGCAGGAAAAGGGCTCTCCATCTGAGAGTATATATTTAGCAACCAGTGCACGCGTGCAGACCCCGGCTTATTCATTCCCGCCAATGCTCTCTTTGCCAAGGGAATTATGGACGGATGAAAAAAAAGGAAAGAGATAATAATGTGCATCTTAAGACTATAACCGACCGTCCTCCCGTCTGAGGGGGCTTCATCAAGGCGTGGATCTGCCCCCTCGGCGCGTGCTCTGAGAGTGGATCCGTCGTCGCGCAGGGTGAGCCTGGGCCGGTCGCCTGGAAGAACGCTGAAGCCAGCAGGGGGTTTCAGAAAAAAGTGGGGGCACGGCGTACTTCAAAGAGCCGAGGGGAGCCGAGATGATGCGCAAGCCGGCATGATCCCAAACCACATGCAGTGACGCCGGCGAAATACCCCGGAGCAATTAATTACAGATGAATGCAAAATAAAGAACGCAAGGAATTTCAAATGGGGTGCTACCGTGTGCTGTGGCGAACGTGACCTTTAACCTGGATGAAATACAATGCATCAGAGCCAATCCGGACTCTGATGCGTCCGGATTGGCCAGAATAAATTCACAGTGACCTGTAATGACAACAGTAGAAAATGACTGGAGGTAATTGTTATTGACACCGCAACCAGGTGGCCGAGAAAGTGAGATGGCCAGATAATTGTGGGTGTGTGCGGGTCTGTGTGTGTGCATCGTGTGTGTGTTTGTGTGTGTATGCATGTATGTATGCATTGGCATGTGTGTCCATGTACGTGTATGTGTGTGTGTATGGATGTGCTTATATATGTACTGTATGTGACTGTGCACCGGGGTGTGTGTGTGTGTGTGTGTGTGTGTGTGTGTGTGTGTGTGTGTGTGTGTGTGTGTGTGTGTGTTTGTGTGTGTGTGTGTGTGTGTGTGTGTGTGTGTGTATGTTTGCATATATCTATCTATTTATGAGTGTGTGTACAACTGTGTCTATGTCTGTGTGTATTTGCTTATGTTTGTATATGTGTGTGCACTGGTCTGTGTGTGTGTGTGTGTGTGTGTGTGTGTGTGTGTGTGTGTGTATGGGTGTGTGTGCAATTGAACAGCTTTATTCCTGCAGCATTTGCAGCTCATTATTATGCAGGGCTGTGTCAGGTATCGACATGGGGGTCCTGTCCGACTGTTAGGATTATTGGCAATAAGTTCGTGAGGAGCAGCCAAGGAAGGCAAATAATGGTCTTAAGGTGAATAGTGAGGCAATAGTGCTAAAGTTAGACCTCAGGGAATAAGGAATAGGTAGGTCAAGAAATAATAAATAAAATAGGCAACTTCATTTTCACATGAAGCGAATATTCATGGCTTGAGCCAAGACACGCCTGCGAAAGGATTGTAGCAAAAAAACAAAGAAATTTGGCCTGTATAACGATGCATTAAAACCACATCGGCCAACCTTGTAGGACCGCGTGATTCTAACACATAGTGATGCATGCGATTCCCCCGGAGTGAGTCTGGGTATTTGTGAATGAAATCCCTGCGTGTCTGTGCCACTCGGGGGTGCTGATCACTAAACGCTGCCCCAGGCCACGTGGCCTCTCTCCAGCTTACCGAGATTCAAACGCATCTGCAAATGAGCCCTCCTTTCCATTCCAAATAAGCTGGGATGTTTATTTTTGGAATTCGGTCTTTCTCTGCCTCTGTCCCTCGCTGTCACTCTGTGTCTCTCTCCCTGTAAGTCTCTCTCTCTCTCTTTCTCTCTCTTCCTCTGTCTATGTGTCTCTACCTGTGTCCCTCTCCCTTTGTCTCTGTGTGTGTGTCTCTCTGTCTCTCTCTCTTCCTCTGGCTCTGTGTCTATCTCTACGTCTCTCTCTGTGTCTCTTTCTCTCTGTGTCTCTCTCTCGCTGTTGCTCTCTGTGTTTCTGTCTCTCTCTCTCCCTCGTTCTCTGTGTGTCTCTCTCTCCCTGTATCTCTCTTTCGCTCTCTCGGTCTCTGTCTCTCCCTCTGTCTCTGTGTCCCTCTCTGTGTTTACGTTTCTCTCTCTCGAACTCCCTTTGTCTCTGCGTCTCTCTCTCCCTCCCTCTCTCTCTCTGTTTCTGTCTCTTCTCTCTCCCTCTCTCTCTCTCTCTCTCTCTCTCTCTCTCTCTCTCTCTCTCTCTCTCTCTCTCTCTCTCTCTCTCTCTCTGTCTCTCTGTCTCTCTATGTGTCTCTCTCTCCGGGTCATTATTTGGCGGTGGCGTGCCGAGCGGCCTTGGGGGGGGGCTGTGTTTGGCGTGACACTGAGACGGAGGGGCTGTGGTCTCTCACCCTGCTCGGCGGTGTGGGTGAGTCACCCGGGCGGTCAGCGTCCGCCGCGGCGAAGCGGCTGTCTCCCCCTGTTCGCCGTCAGAGTCCGACATCACACACGGGGGCTAAAGTGTATTTGACTGGCGGGTAAAGGCGACGGAGGGGGTTACGTGTCCAGTTGGGGGCTTAACGTTCTTAACGATGCCCGGGATCCTCTTGTGAAAAAGCAGTTGGGTCAGCCATTTTGGTACCGAGACAACGGCTGGGAATGAGCAGGGATATCTTTATTGAATTCAAACTTAGTATTTAGTCTATCATCTTTTTACCTTGTGCTTTATTGTACCTCGCTATACTCAGTTTACCTTCTTTTAAGCTCACTGTTTTAACCTCTTCGATCTTCTTCTTACCTTGTGCGTTATTGTATCTTGCTGTACTCTGTTTACCTTCCTTTTACCTCATTGCTTTAATATCTTTTTGTCACAAAAGTCCTTCTAGGGATGGGCGTTGCAAATTAGCATCCACCTAAGCACTATGAAACTTGCATTGGATAGCTGTTCTCAGTTTGTCTATGTACACTATATCGGTTCCTTTCAAATGAACCAAATATAAATAAACCATAGCAACAATATTTGTACTTTGGTCGGATAGGCTTTTCAAATAAACTGCATTTGGGAGTTACGCCGATGTTGAATGCGTCACAGCCTCGTATAGAGCCTATTGGATATTTAATATAGTCGAGAAGAGAACCATAGGTGACATGAAGAATCTAAAGTTTTGTGTAGTGGAAGTGGTAGTTGTTGGCTGCGATGAAACACCGCAGAGATCTTTGCAGTCGTAAACATTGATTCGGTTCGGTCGTGCCTACATTTGTTGCCTTTGACTTGACAGAGGAGGCTTCCTATTTACATTTTCTCACTTGCCATCTGTTAGGGCTGCATCGTATGGAGCTTTTCCATTATGCTGATTTACAGTTGCTCCGCCCGTCCCGTGGCGTGCGTGCGTCCTCCCGTGGTCTTCATTTCATCATCGTAATCCGCTGTGTTGTTTTGATCGGCGACTGGGAAAATAAACCATCCGGAAAATAAGTCATATCCGCCAAAGATCCCACACGACAGAGCCTCCACACAGAAGCAGTGTGTGTGCTCGTCGTCATGCGGTCGGGGGGAAGGAAGGAAGGACGGCCTGTTATTCCACGCCATCCATCCATCCAACGCCCCCTTGCTTGGCTAAGTGTACCTCCAGCACAGTGCGGAGTATTACCGTGTGCTTTTCACAGCGTTAACCAGGGTACGTATTAACAGCCTAGCCTCGTTGGCGCGTCACCATGATGACTGGATATAGGCCGTTTATTCCGGTTCGTGATCCACAGCTGTGTGAGTAACACGCCCACCGCGGCTGACCCCCCCCCCCCCCGCGACACCCTTTTAACTTTTCTTTTTGTTATAAAAAAAAATAAAAGAAAAAAGAATAATCTCTCGAAAATTGTAATTTACATATTCATAAGGATGGTTTTTCTTGTACCCTGCCATCAGTATCCGAAGATCACGCTATATTCCGCTGTGGATTTTTGGCAATTATCTCTCGTCGTCACCTCTCCGTGTCCAAAGTAATTTCTCGTGATGTTGAGAGGCGCTCGCCACCCCAACGTTGCTGCGGAGGCCAGAAGAGGATCCAAACTGATTAGATCACCCAGAAGCCAACACTATCTCAGCAATAGAATAACCAAACAGCCAGCATTACCCACCACGTTTGCATTATTATGCCAGGGCTGTACTATAAATGAATATAAAGAAATGCCTGTCTCGCTGTAGCCTCATGCAAAGCCTGGCCCACATGAAAGAGAGTCCAATAAATCTTCACAGAGGGCGTATCTCTTTAGGAAACACTTTTGATGTTCAAGGGGCTCTTTTCGTCCAAAATATCTACCCTCTGGTGAGTCTCTCTCTCAAGCTGTAATGATCGGGCTAGGGTTAGCTCTCATCGCTGCGAGGTTAAGCGCCATTGGCCAGGACTCTGCCAGCAAGTGGCCTATTGTTTTCCAGGACCATCGTGACCACGACGACCATGGCCATTGCCATACGGACCAATGAGCATCCGGTCGTGGAGCAAGTGCCAACCGCCCATGAAGTCATCTAATTGGATTATTCCTTTGAGATGAGATCATTGCCAGTCGCTGTGCGAGCAACACATTTGTATTCATTTCGGCGCATTTTCCCAGTTTAATTAAACGGTCACCCAGCTTTATTTAACAATTACGGACAAATTAAGTCAAATTCGGTTTCGCCGCGGCGGGCAACAGAGTTAAAAACGTCACGGCTCTCCAACGTGCGGCCTTTCCTGTTCAAGGGTAGGAGCGCCGTTTATTTAAATATACCCTGGCGATGGGACACCGGCACAAACGCCCTCGTGGCTGCAAGGGGAGGGGGGGGGGGGGGGGGGGGCGCCGGCGCAGCAACATGGCGTTCCCTCCGGGGGGGGGAAGGGGCCTCAGAATAAACGAAGCCATGTATCACGCAGCCAATCAGCGCATACCAGCCCACGGTGGGACGCAGGTGCTGGATGTATTCCCCCAGTAATCCCGGTTCTGAATGAGACTGCTCCACTGAGGGTTTCCACTGTGCCCGGCCTCAGTATATTACCAGTAGGCCATAAATCACAGCCGCACTTATATAAGCCGTGTGAATATCAATAACCGTACACTCCAGTAACAGAGAGACCCCCCCTCCGGCCCCCCCTCCTCACAGCAGCCACATCCCCGGCCCCGGCGCTGTCTCACATATTCAAAATGTCCTGTTTACACGAGGAGGGGAGGGAAATAATAAGGCCAGTGCCGGTGTCACAAATATGTTGCCCTTATCAACCGCGTACCCTCCATTCTTTCGCCTTCTTCTTTATTTTCTCCGGAGTTCGGTTCTTTTGTCCTTCCTTCCGGTGCTCCGTTCTTTATATATATATATATATATATATATATATATGCGGTGCTTGTTTACCGACTGCAGACATCTTGCTACCGGCCTGTATTGACAAATCTGATGAATTTTTCATTTCTTTCTCTCTCCGTTTCGCTCCCTCTTTCTTTCTCTGTGCCTCCTTCCTCTTCTCCCCATGTAGAACATGGGATTAGGGAACTGGTCAGTGTTTTTCTCAACGGGAGCGGGAACCCATTCCAGCTTTCCTGATCCCTTCCTATTGGCTTCTACATGTTGTTTTTGTTAATCCTCTCTCCCTCACTCACTCACTCACTCACTCACTCTCTCTCACTCCTTGTCTATCTCCCTCCCTCCCACTCTCACTCTCTCTCTATCCTGCTCCCCCCTCTCTCTCTCTCTTTGTCCTTCTGTCTGCCTATCCGTCTCTCTCTCTCTCTCTCTCTCTCTCTCTCTCGCTCTCTCTCTCTCTCTCTCTCTCTCTCTCTCTCTATCCCGCACTCTCTATCCCGCTCTCTCTTTCTCTCTCTCTCTTTCTCTCACTCACTCACTCACTCACTCACTCTCACTCTGTCTCTCTCTCTCTGTCTCTCTCTCTCTCTCTCGCTCTCTCTCCCCCTCGTCTAGAGAGGTTGCTCGGTTCAGTTTCATGTCCGTATACGATGCACATGGTCTGACCCTAGGTGCCATCTCATATCTTCTATGTAAATAAGTCAGTATGGTCCACCAAAGCAGCGGCGTCTCTGGATTTATGTCTCTCTCCCCGCTCACCTAAAGTGGCTCATGTTGATTTAAATATGATCTAAACACTAGTCAGACAGTGTGTCTGTGTGTTTGTGTGTGTGTGTGTGTGTGGGGGTGCACAGCGGTGTTAAACTTCGCTTCAAGGGTTTAATAACATAAGCAGGCGATTTGTCAAACTTATTTAGTGTCCAAGTGGAGCTCCAGTTGTTTTCTTTGTGCCAAACTCAATTGATGCAATTAGGTGTAATCCAGTGTTGGGAATATATGTCACTGCCAGAGGTTTGATTAAAAAAGTAGAACAACGCCTTGGTGGGAGAACGAATTAAGAACACAACTGCCTTATTTAATCAAGTGCTACTTTCTGAAACCCTCATCATCAGTGAGAAATACTAATATAAGGTGTGTGTGTGTGTGTGTGTGTAAGAGTGTAAGTGTGTACGTGTATGTAAGTGTGTGTGTATGTGTATGTGTATGTGCATGTTTGTGTGTGTGTGTGCCTGTGAACCTGTGTGTCTGCATGTTTCATGCATTTTCAGAAACAGGGTGCATGTCTGTGTGGTGTTGGCAGTAGTTGGAGGGGGCTGCTTTAGCCGAACACTACAGTAGACAATGCACATCCTAGACAGGCCAATACCGCAGTCTTCCAGAAGACTGCAGAAGGTAATTAGGATTTAGGCCAGCCTTTGGATCATGAAGCAGGCAGGAGCCTCCGGTGAATCCTTGATAGGTCCAGGCCAAGACCCCGAACACAGTCAACAGAGTCAGGTGTAGTGAACTAAACCCTAGGAAGACCCTTTCCTGGGTGGATGGCTCTCTTTATTTCTCAGTCTAATAGCCGGCACTCAAGTCCAAAGCAACTTCCTGTAGCAATCATAATGGTAGCGGTTGGGAGGATCTTACAGAAGGATGTCGCTGCAGACGTTGTGGGTTGAACCCAGACGCTCTCCGCCGAGGGTCAAGGAACCCAACAAACACACTCTTCGGCCCAGTGCTTCATCGTTGACCTGGCCAGCTGAGGCCACACTTTGAACAACACCGAGACTGCAAAGTTTCACTTTTGGCCAAGTGCACAGCTACGGAAAAAACACAGCATTACCCAACTCTGCCATGTGGCCCCAACACGAACACCATCAATTCACCGTGTAAGAAACCGTGCAAATTCTGTGTGCATAAGCAGAGTGCTGCCGTGGAACCTTTTAATTGTTGGAAGTCTCTCTTTGCTGTGGGAATGAGGGGTTTTCTGTGTTCGTCAGGAGACCCCTATACTCGGCCAACACACTGGCAGCCTACATTCCCCCATGCGCGGGTACGCTACACTGGCTGTCCCTGTGACGAGCCTCAAGCTTAGCTCCGGTCCCCGGACTCCCTCTGTTTGAACATGTGTGTCTGTGTGTGTGTCTGTGTGTGTGTGTGTGTGTGTGTGTGTGTGTGTGTGTGTGTGTGTGTCTATAAGAGTGTGTTTTAAAGAGGATGAGAGACACGCATTAGTGTGAGCAAGGTGATATAGTGACCATTTAATCATTCTTCAGTGCATGGGGTGCAAAGTGGGGGGGGGGGGGGGGGGGCAAGGGAGCGAGATTAAGACAGATGATGCAAATTAGCAAACGGCTGAGGGATTGAGTCCATCACCCCCCCCCCCCCCCCCAAAAGTGGGTGGATGAGGGCGGAGGTGATGGTTTTGGGTGGGAGGAAGGGGGGGGGGAGTAGAACAGAACAGAACATCACTGATCGGTCCAGGAGGGGGTTGGCGTTGGTGGCAGTGGGGGGGGCATGGGCTGGTGGGCGACCGACTG
This sequence comes from Gadus morhua, assembly GCF_902167405.1. Classification (NCBI taxonomy): domain Eukaryota; kingdom Metazoa; phylum Chordata; class Actinopteri; order Gadiformes; family Gadidae; genus Gadus; species Gadus morhua. Next base: position 2,611,874 of record NC_044064.1, read on the forward strand.
AGACCCCCCCACCGCCACATCTGGCGATGGCAGATCATAGAGATGAAGACATGGGTTGAGGGAGAGGAGGCGGAGTGAGGAGAGAGAGGGGAGAGAGTCGTTAATAGACTCCTCTAGACGAACGGTGGGTCGGAGGGAGTGAGGGAGTGGGTGTTGGTCCCAGTAGCTCACTCTCCTCCCATCAAGGCTGTGGTTCTTTGATGAGAGGGCCAGTTGAGGCTCGAGCTTAGCTCCGGGAGACGTCGTCCCGTGGTGAGGACCTTTCTGAGGGGCTAGTTAAGAGTGTGAATTAATGACGTTTTTGCGCCGCGAGATCTTTCCGAATCTCGAGAGTGCTGAAAGCCGAGTCCGTCGCATCAGCTAATGACGCCCTGGTAGTCTTTGATGCGGATGAATAAGATGAGTAAACGGCGTCCGCACACGATGCCAACATTTTCTGTCACTTTTCTGTGTGTTTACAATGAGATCTTTGTACATCGGATTCCTTCTTCCCTCTTCCCTATCGTCGCACCCCCCCCCCCCCCTCCTCCTTCTTCCTGTGTTGCCATAGCAACAGCCGTTGAGGATTAGGGTGAAAAGGCTTCCTTTTTTTGTAACACTTTATAGTTTTCTCCTTCACGGACGGGGGCCGTTGCCGCCGCTAACTCAATAAACACGACAATATCGATTACTTTGATGCATTTTCCCAATTCTCCCAAGGTCCGGTTGAGTTTAAAGGACATTCCCACCCCGAGTGTGTCCTTTGTGCTGTATACCCAACGTGTTTTGTTTTCTGTGTCCTCACTCCCACAACCGGACGCTAACATACACAAACAGTTTAACAAAACACAAAAAAGCCACTGCAGCTTTTCAATGTATTTCATATCCCCATCTCCAGCCTAAGTGCTGTTGGAGGCTCTGTTAAAGGAAAGGCGAACGCGTTGTGTGAATAACCCAGCGTGTCCACAAGCCCCAACTCCGGAGCTTCTGTTCCAGCGGAAGCTGCCCCAGCGAGCGCCGCGGAGGTGACTGCCAAATGACTCGCTGTACCGAACATGTTCTCGCTGTGCGCCGGGCGGGACGCTGTGCTTATGTCAAGCTCCACAAATCAGGGCGGGATCACGTACTATAAGAGAGCAGCGCTGAAAAACACATCCTGTCGCCCTCGCCACTCAACCCAGGGCCAACGCTGTTGTCCCTTTTAAAGGACATGCTATCCTTCTATTCTACACATTGTTGTTATGTGGTTTTCCTCTTGTGGCAAGGCAATCGTTGGCGAGGTGCTGCGGCTTGCGCTATCAAGCGCTTGTTTACTTTGACTCATAAGTGGCACCTTGCATCTTTTGTCATTTTTTTGAAATGCTACTTAATGCGCGCAGTCTGCTGAATGATCTTGCAGCCTCAGTGTGTGTGTGTGTGTGTGTGTGTGTGTGTCTGATTGTGTGTGTGTGTGTGTGTGTGTGTGTGTGTGTGTTGTAGGGCGGGGGGGCGTAACAGTACGTCCCCCTATTAGGTTTCATCATGTAATCCGTCTTCTGGCTAATTAGCCACGCAGGGTGAGAAGGCGACGAGGAGGCAGAGTGGGGGCTTATGCGCGCAGCATTAGCCGCAGATAACATTTCACGGTTAGCGTGTTTAGCTAGCGTGCAGTCATTAGGCAGGGACTAGGCTGAGCGACACGATGGCACTGGTAAGGCACACACACATTGATAGACACACGATGGCACATACAGTCTGTGTTCTGTTGTGTGGTGTGTGTGGTGTTGTGTCCACACGTCATACAATTACACTCTAGTGTTGTTCTGTCTTGTATCCCTCGACATGGTAATAGTCCCTGTTCTACTCACGCTATCTCTCCTGCTCTCTTTTGTCTCTCTCTCTCTCTCTCTCTCTCTCTCTCTCTCTCTCTCTCTCCTTCTCACCTCCTGGTATAACAGTGAAGTGTTCAAATTTCCCGGAAGGAATCTCAAGTGGAGCGAATGACGATGTGTCGGCTGCGGCGGCGGCACACGATGACTTCCTTAACAAAGAAGCTCCCAGCATTTCTTCCTCTCTCTTTTTTCCTCCACCATTCATTGCTCTGGCCCGTCCCCAGACCACAGGGGGGGCGAGCATCAGTGCGGAGGAAATAGCTTAATTACACCGTGCTTGAGCTTGAATAATGCTCACAAGGAAACTCCACGGACCGAGCAACAACAATTGATGTGCGCGCAGGGAATTATCGGAGGTTGTGTGCACGCGCGTTAACACGCGTCACACAATACCACTGTGTTTGTTGTAAATTCGTCCTCTTGGTGTGTTTGTGTGTATGTGTGTGAGCGTGTGTGTTTGTTTGTGTGTGTGTGTGTGTGTGTGTTGGTGTGTGTGTGTGAGTGATGGTTGTGTACGTGAGAGCGTGTTTTGGTGAGTGTGTGTGTGTGTGTGTGTGTGTGTGTGTGTGTGTGTGTGTGTGTGTGTGTGTGTGTGTGTGTGTCCATGATGGTATGTTTGTGTGTGTGTGTGTGTGTGTGTGTGTGTGTGTGTGTGTGTGTGTCTGTGTCTGTGTCTGTGTCTGTGTGTGTCTGTCTGTCTGTCTGTCTGTCTGTCTGTCTGTCTGTCTGTCTGTCTGTCTGTCTGTCTGTCTGTCTGTCTGTGTGTGTGTGTGTGTGTGTGTGTGTGTGTGTGTGTGTGTGTGTGTGTTTTGGGGGTTGGCTTTGCTCTAACCAACTGCCGGTGTCCTCCATTTTGGCTCTATTAGTGCTGCACATCACTGTTCTCCTTTAGTCACAAGCCCTTTATGAACCGTGTGTGTGTGCGTGTGTGTCTGTGTGTGTGTGTGTGTATACCTGTGCACAGATGTATGTCTGTGAGTGCATTTTCATGAGTGTGCGCTCCTTCATCCTGAAGCGGGAGGGACGGGGGGGAGGCTGTCGGGGCTCGGGGGAGGCGTGAGAGAGAGAGGGGTCGTTAATCAAGACAGGCAGGAGCGACAGCCCCGCGTTCCCAGGATGCCTCTGGAGCTGAACCCCCCCCCCATTCCACCAGCATACACCCACCCACCTCCTCGCCCTAGATCTCTCTCTCTCTCTCTCTCTCTCTCTCTCTCTCTCTCTCTCTCTCTCTCTCTCTCTCTCTCTCTCTCTCTCTAATCCCATTCTCTCTCTCTCTCTCTCTCTCTCTCTCTCATCCCATTCTCTCTCTCCCTCCCTCCCTCCCTCTCTCTCCACCGTCCTGTTTCCTCCCTCTATGATTGGAGCTCCAATTAACAGGGCTGCCTACTCTGAGACTCAGCGGTGGACGCTGGGGCGGCCAACCTTTTGTTCCCTGGCCTCGAATCACACTCCGTAAAAGACAAAAACATCCACACCGCGGCAGGTACGGTGCACACCACGTACAAAATAAAAGTTCCCGGCATGTACAGTATACGTTTCCCTCGTACTTTGCGGACTGCGTGTGCCACTGAACCCTAAAAGACGTAACCGCTCAACTTCTTTTCCACCGCAGTCATAACTTTAGTTGGGCGAACGATTAGGAATGAGGACGTGAAAAAACGATAATAAAATCCCATTCACCGCTTGGTTATGTAAACGGTAGATAGTAGGCTCCGGTGTCACTTCTCCTCAGTCCCATAACGGGGGGGGTTGTTCTGCGGGAGAGCCGGCGTTTCCCCTGCATTGTCTCCATCCGCACAGCAAATTGATTTAGAGAGGAATACGTTCTCGAGGGTCGGTGGGAGTGGGAGGGTTGGTTTATTGTCTTTCCAAACACACGCATCGTTTCGGATGATTTTGAAACAAAAGCAAATCGCTGCAGTGCAAACACGTGGCACGGTGCAAAGTTGAGTTGGAAACGATAACTTTGTGAACTGTAGCTGGGGCGTTTGGATCATAATGGGAGAACTATAGGTTAGAATGTGATTATGAAGCAGAACGGGAAAAAAGATAAAACAATCTGGGGAGGAACGACCCAAAATGGAAGTAGAACAACACTGATGACTAAATACTCTGCTTGACTTCCGACAGGAAATAAAGGGACGACAATTAGACAAGCGTGACAAAGACGAACGACGAGTGGCCGCTTATTTCTTGGCTAACGATGATGCTATCGCTAACGATGACTCGCCACTCCCCAGGGTTTCTATTTTATTTCTTTATTTCCACCCCCCCCCCCACACTATTAGCTACACCCCCCCACCCCCCACCGACGGGTGTGTCTCACAAACAATCCCAGCCCCGTTTGGAGATGTATTCCTGGCAGCGCTACACCTGGGCCCTCTGTGCAGCGGAAGCATTTCTTCAAGCATTATGTGTGGTGCCCGCGCTGCCCACGCACAAGTTTAGAGGGCGGCTCTCTCTCTCTCTCTCTCTCTCTCTCTCTCTCTCTCTCTCTCTCTCTCTCTCTCTCTCTCTCTCTCTCTCTCTCTCTCTCTCTCTCTCTCTCTCTCTCTCTCTCTCTCTCTCTCTCTTTCTCCAACTCTCTCGCTCTCACTCTCTCTCTCGCTCTCTCGCTCTCTCTCTCTCTTACTCTTTCTCCAACTCTCTCTCTCTCTCCGTCTCTCTCTCTCTCTCTCTCTCTCTCTCTCTCTCTCTCTCTCTGTCTGTCTGTCTGTCTGTCTGTCTGTCTGTCTGTCTGTCTGTCTGTCTGTCTGTCTGTCTGTCTGTCTGTCTCTCTCTCTCTCTCTCTCTCTCTCTCTCTCTCTCTCTCTCTCTCTCTCTCTCTCTCTCTCTCTCTCTCTCTCTCTCTCCCTCTCCCTCTCTCTTACTCTTTCTCCAACTCTCTCTCTTACTCTCAAACTCTGTCTATATTTCACGCCCACCCAGCTCAGCAGTCCCAGACTTTGTTAAGCCTCCTACTTATTCAGAAACTCGCACATATATACAGTACATACATATATACATTTACATATACATGTATACATATATGTGTGTATGTATGTATATATGTATGTGAATGTAAATGGATTTGTGTGTGTGTATATGTATGCACCCAATGTAATACAATGAGGGCACTCTTCCTGCTAAACTATTTGCTGCGAACTCAGAGCTGCTGTAAGCGATTGCCGACCGGCAATCGTATCCTAACTTCCCGTCCTTTGTTCCAGAAGACAATCCCCTCCCTCCTCCCCACGTCACCGCGCATTTCAGCGATCGAAGGCCTCGTGGTGGTGTGTTCCCTTTCATAAGGCGTCTGGCAGGACTCCCGACTCTTTATTTCCTGGCAGCTTTCTTTCTTTCCTTCTTTCTCTTCTCAACTTATTTTTTCGCCTGGCGTGTTAGGCTGTGTAAGCTGCACCTTGGAGCGCTGGAATCGGTAGCTTTGCCTGTCACTCAACGCTGAAATCCTGCGGCCTGCCGGTGAATAGGCGGCAAAGGCCCGCCTTTTTCTGAAGATCTCTCTGCTGGTTGGATAAGGGGGGCAAAGGGATGCCAGATTCTTTATTTTTGGTTCACTGCAGAGTGGAGGGACTCAGAGACACATGTTACTGGCCAAACACTATCATTGCTGGCTGTCGGTATATAAGAGCTATTTAACACTTATATTCACAAATATTGCTCACAGCGCCTCCTACCTAGTACTCACTCCTTTCATATTTCCACAGCTGCACTCATTTGATTGGAGGAGCTGACGTGGTTCTTTCCTCTACTTTCCCTACCTATTAATATACCTCTCTATAGCCTCTCTCTGACGCGTAGTTCCCGGTGTATTACCGGGATAACCTTTCAGGCACCGCTAGTTATTTTCCCTAGTCACACATGAAGCTACGTTCCAGAACATTTCCGTCATTAACCCTTTCTCACGTAGCAGAGTGAAGGGAAAGACGGGCCAAGGGACAGAAGATTGCGTTGATGCTTTACAGATGGATGCCATTCACCATAAAACTCGCAGATTTCCACTATATCACCCAAAAAACGTTGTGTGACAAGATTAACAATTGAGTGTGGCGGATCGTCTTATGTCTGACGTAACCCTTTAACCCTTTGGGACAATATATATATATTTGTGTATGTGCCTGGTCTAGTGTGTGTGTGCGTGTGTGTGTGTGTGTGTGTGTGTGTGTGTGTGTGTGTGTGTGTGTGTGTGTGTGTGTGTGTGTGTGTGTGTGTGTGTGTGTGTGTGTGTGTGTGTGTGTGTGGGGGGGTAGGGTTGGGTCAAACTCGAAAGTATGTTTAGTGTGTGTGTGTGTGTGCGTGTGTGTGTGTTCGCTACATTCACGTTGATCCAAAATGGCAGACGGCGTCGACGGTGCCAATGGGGGCGTGGGGCCTGTAGGGATGTCTGCAGACCAGTAACCCTCTGACTGGTGAGGAGAACTGTCTCTGCAGGCTTAAGCTGGTCCCGGGGGCAGATCTCACGATCCCTGTTTTAGTGTGTGAGTGTTCATCTCATTTGTCCCCCTTTACCTCCCCCGCCCCCCCCAATGTGTGCACGAGAACAAACAAGCAGAATCTCATCAAGGACTGCTTTCTTCTCTCTGTCTTGCACCTCCGCCTCCCAGATGACTATGTCTGGGTCTCTTATTAGCCTGTAGGTGTGTGTGTGTGTCTATTTGTGTGTGTGTGTGTGCGTGAGAATATTTTCGAAAAGACGCTCTGTAAGACACGTGCACGTGTCTTACAGAGCGTCTTTTCGAAAATATTCTTCTCTCTTTAATCTGTCAATCTTCCTCACTCAGGCACGTTGAGCCTCATTGTTAGGTCTCTCTTGTTCCGTCCTTGCCAAATGGAGTAGGATGATGCAATGCTAATCCTGGAACTCTTATTGGTAGAACCCCCATCCTATTGTATCTCTCTCTCACTCGCTCTATCGCTCTATCTCTCTATCTATCTATCTCTCTATCTATCTATCTCTCTATCTCTCTATCTCTCTATCTATCTATCTATCTATCTCTTGACTAGATGTCCTGAGACGTCCTGTCCCTCAGCTGTTACTCCGGACATGTTTAACCGTCTGTGTGTCTGCCTGCTTCTCAGCGTTTAACCCCTTTGAACCCCTGGATTAACGCCATCTCCACCCCCTTACCCACAAGTCACAGCATGTCCCTGGCAGCACCGCTGGTTAAATGGGAATCATCTGGATAACATGCAAACTCACTGGTCCCCGGCTCTCCCCAGCCTATCTGGGCTCTGGTAACGCGGTCGCTGAGGAGGAAAAGTTTGGAGCCGGCCCACTGGGGAAATATATCTTGGTCGTCTATTGCATTACAGTTTTCTAAGCTGCACATTAGTAGGTGATCAGATTCCCCCAAGTAGAAGGAATAGGGGAAGGAGGTGGAGGAGTAAGAATGATGGACCATGGGCATCGGATGGAGGCTCTTCCCGCGTGTCTGTGTGTGTGTGTGTGTGTGTGTGTGTGTGTGTGTGTGTGTGTGTGTGTGTGTGTGTGTGTGTGTGTGTGTGTGTGTGTGTGTGTGTGTGTGTGTGTGTGTGTGCGTGTGTGTGTGTGTGTCTGTGTGTGTGTGTCGGCGTGGGGGCTTTAATGTCTGCGTGGGCCCATCCGTCTTGAAACTTGCCTGCCTTTTTGCAGGCTTTTTTCGAGAGCTTGTTCATATCTATGAACGCATATATGTATTCATGTATGTGTGTGTGGGTGGGAGAGTGTGAGACATAAGTGGTGTGTCTGTGTGTGTGTGTGGGGGGGGGCACATGTATGCTGGTGTAGACCTATGAGCATGTACCAAGTGTGTGTGTGTGTGTGCACATACTTCTCCTTGTGTGCACGTATTTGAGCGAGAGTGTGTGTGTGTGTGTGTGTGTGTGTGTGTGTGTGTGTGTGTGTGTGTGTGTGTGTGTGTGTGTGTGTGTGTGTGTGTGTGTGTGTGTGTGTGTGCATGCATACAATTTGTACTTGTATGTCGGCGAGGTGTGTTTAAACCTATCCATGCGTATGCGAGTCTACGCGCTTGGCCGAATGACTCATACCTTTGCCGTATTCACATCGCGGCCTCCACCTGACATGCACACACACACACACACACACACACACACACACACACACACACACACACACACACACACACACACACACACCTAAAGCAGAAACAGACATCTTATCTGAAGTATCTCTGGCTGCGACACAGGAGCCCGACGGTGTTTATCCTCCGCGAGCAGCTAGTGCTCGCGGCGTGAAGCCGGCCCGTCTGCAGGCACACTGGGTGGGCAGCAGCCAGCAGTGGGGCTCCCTGCAGGCGCCCAGAGATGAATAACCAGGCCGGCACAGGGGGGGGACGGCGCCGCAGCTTAGCGGGCCCATAAAGGGCTAGGGGAGTCAATCAGGCCCCATTGAGTGACTCCGTAATGGCCGGCCTGACCATCACACTCCCTCGAGGCCCCGTTTTGTTTTCCATTAAGACTGTCATTAGTGTGTCCATGTGAGTGCGGGCGCGGGCGTGACGTGACCGCCAAGTGACTGTGTGTGTGTGTGTGTGGGTACGTGCTTGAGTGTGCGTGTGTGTGGATTTGTGTGTGTGTGTTTCATTATGTGCGTGTATCGGTAAGTGCTACAATGTGCGTGTGTGTGGGTGGGTGTGTTTGTGCGTGTGCGTGTGTGTGTATTTGTGCTTGCTTGAGTGTGTGCGCGTTTGTGTCTGTGTGTACGTGTGTGTGTGTGTGTGTGTGTGTGTGTGTGTGTGTGTGTGTGTGTGTGTGTGTGTGTGTGTGTGTGTGTGTGTGTGTGTGATGGATCGAGTAAGAGAGAGAACGAGCGATAGAGAGGGATAAAAGGAAATTTAGGAACGTGGCAGATGCGATAGAAGTAATAGCCTATATTCCATGAGGCCACAATAGTGCCGGCTTTTCCTTTTTTCCTTCGCGTCCCCTATTGTTAGTGTTAGCACTTTATTAGCATTTATGTAACATTTACAGCCCTGCCAGCAAACTAAACAAGGGGATTTAGTTCTCTCCCTTTTTTTGCAATGATGCACTTCATGCCCAGAAGTGAGCGGCGACCACTGTTCTCTAAATCCCTGTTCTTCCCTGGTCCCGGGGTGTCCGGCAAAGCGACAGGCTCATAGCATCATCAACCCGCTGTCCGCCCTGGTCGAAGCTCGAAGTAAAGCCATTCGTTTTAATCAACCCCCCCCCCCCCCCCCCCCCCCCCCCTCACCCCACCAACACCAACCCCCTCGCTTAAATAGAGAGGGCCCCCATCTCCATAAAGATAATTACCAGGAATGTCAGGTGCTGTGCCCGGCCCCGGCCCTGTCCTCGGTGCCACCACCCGGCCCCCGCTGAATAGTGGCGGTGCGGGAGGATGGACATGTTTCTTTATAACGGGCCAAGAGCAACACAATTAACTTGACGGCGGCGATCAGTCAGTGTTAAGCCCCCCCCCCTCCACCAGCCCCTGCGCCTCTCCATCGTAACAGCAGGCACCGCGACGTCACTCTGAATCTTCCCCGCACGGCCGGCCTTTTACCGGCGGTGCAACGGGCGTACGGAGACGCAGTAAAGAATGCCTCGGGAGAAGGACAGGCGACGGTGAGCGGCTACTTAGCGTGATTCAGCGCGTCGTGATTGTCTAGCGCGTCGCCCGCCAGTAATAGTCCTGATTGAGCGTTTCAGAGTGGATCCGCCGCCGGATTCGAAGACACGCACGCACGCACAAAAAAACATATAACTCTGTGTGTGTCTGTACGAAATTCCTCTGCGGAGTGGGTTGGCGATTGAATGGACGGGTGATTTGAAAGGACACAAGCGGACACGGCACTGCGCTTTTGTCCTTGGGCTGTGTTGTGCTAAATGCGCGATGGCGCCGACGGCGGCTGGAGTCCGTAGAACAGCAGCGCTAAGTGCGTGCACCACCTGTGTGTTTTCTTTTTTTTCGTCCGCTGCCAACGCACGCGCGCACGCGGAGGACGGTGGCGCTGGGATGCCTGTGATCTTCAGCCCAGACGTTTGACGTGACCCTGACCGCGTCAACGCTGATTGATGGAACTCACCGCGCCGGGGACATCAGCGTGGGGAGAATGGATGCGTCGGAGGCCGGGAAGACTGACAAGCAGCAGGCTGTGACTCCCCCATATGGCTGAGGCCTCTCTTTAATAGAGCGGTAATTGAATATCGAGGTCAGCGTTGATTCAGCCGAGGTAGAGATGGGGAGGTTGGGGGAGTCGGATGGATGGTGACACGGTTCCAAGATGCAATGCCTTTTTGTTATTTGCTTTTCGATTTTCTTTGGTGCAGCACCAGCAACTCAAGGCTGCAACAACAACCGAAAACGATTACAGTATGGATAAACAATCTAGTAATGTGTAGGGGTAATGATCACGCGGTGAGTGCCATTATGGTGCTCGCTTCACCCCTGCAAGGGTTGTGTAACACCGTCACTTAATAACAGGATCACATCAAGATACAATGTTTGGATGATGATGTTGTTATCAAAATCAAATCACTACGCTATAGCTTACTCTGACAACCATGTCCCACTTTGTGTCTCTATTCTTAAAGACGATGGACGTCGTTAATACCGTCAACACTGCCTTGATGTTAGTTTGAGGTTGAGTGTTTCCATTGGATTCCTTTGCCCTTTCATTTTTAACACGCAAAATCTAACTGAACACCCATGTAAGGTCTGTTTGTATTTAATTTGCTAGTGTCATACCTGTTGTTTATTGGATTACGTTATATTGATCGCACAGTTGATCTGTATTGGTAGGTTAAGGTTGGCCGGTGGAGTGCTGTTTGTGTCGTGCAAGGAGATCTACAGCAGGGCCGACGTTGCTCTTATTCCAGACTTCTTTAACTGCGTATTATTTGTGACCAATGATCTGACTTTTAAATAACTGGAACGCCGCCATGTTGTCGTGGTTGGTGAACGGGCCCATAAAAGAGAACAAACGCCAATGAACTGTTAACACATCAATCATAACCGGTTGCAATGCCTTAATTTGGGGACGCACAAGCAATCAATACTGCTTGGGCGCATCCACCATGCTACGCTAGGTGCGCTAGGTGGCTCCTAATTGAAACGTATGAGGCGAGCAGCTAAATGATCTGCGCAGACTGCTGGTTGGCTGGGGGAACGGGGGAACTGAGTGATTGCAAACATATGGAACGACTCCTCAGACAAGGGAGACATTTGCACACTTCTGCGGTTAGACAGACCAGGAAGAACAACGGAGAGGAGGCGAAGAAGACGAAAGGAAGGAAAGAAGGAACGAGAGAACGGGTTCGCGATGGACGGACGGAGAGATAAGAAAGAGAGAAAGGGAGGAGGAGAGAGAGTAGGGTGGAGGAGGTCGGGGGGGGGGGGGGGGGGGGGGGGAGAGAGAGAAAGCGGACGTAGCAGAGCGAATCATTTCGCTCACATCCTTGTGATGTTTAATAATAATGTTTGGGAGCAGGCTCCACCGTGCAGCTGGTTCTACTGTGAGTTTGTGTATTTATTTCCCTACGCAAGCAGGTTTTTTGGGTACATTTTTAGCTACCTCAGAGCCACACCGTGACAAGGGGGTTCCGGGTGGGGATGTTGGCATATGATCAACCAATTAAAAACATATGGCCGCACAGCCTAATGGAGTGGAGTGTTGTCACTTCCTTCTCATTTGCAGAGATTGTGGAGAAGGGTTGGTGTACTGTGTGTGTGTGTGTGTGTGTGTGTGTGTGTGTGTGTGTGTGTGTGTGTGTGTGTGTGTGTGTGTGTGTGTGTGTGTGTGTGTGTGTGTGTGTGTGTACTGTGTGTGTGTGTGTGTGTGTGTGTGTGTGTGTGTGTGTGTGTGTGTGTGTGTGTGTGTGTGTGTTGCTGTGTGTGTGTGGTAGTGGGTGTGAGTGTGTGTGTGACTGTGTGTGTGAGAGAGGGGGAAGTGGGGGTTGCGGGGGGGGGGCTTCCATGTGCATCCTGCAGGTGCCTCCTACTTAATAATTCATGAATTATTAATGTTATTAAAAGAGTTTGGATTAAGTGTGTAATTCATGAAGTACCCAACGGCGTGATTTGAACTGTATGTGTTCGAAAGACTTTGTGTGTGTGTGTGTGTGTGTGTGTGTTTGTGTGTTTGTGTGAGTGTGTCTGTTGTCAAGCTGTGCAGAAGCACGCCAGATTAATGTGCACTTTGACCCACATATCGCTAACGGCATCTTCGCCCACTTCATGTCGTAACGTGAGCCCCCTTCAGATCATCCTACCTTCTTACCTCTCCCTTTCCCCGTTGTTTGCCCGCTCTCTCTCTCTCTCTCTCTCTCCCACACTTGTTTTTCCCTACAATAATCTATCGGCATCTCACTTAGTGATGAATGGATTTAATTTTCCCCCCCTCCCAGAATGAGGAGCCAATAAACGGACCGTGTTGTAACTGCATCAGCCGGTCAACACACAATGCGTATGGCCTGATTCAATTCAGGCCCTTTTAATTGACCCGGCCCTCTTTAACGCACTCATTTGGCACCAAAGCACTTACATATCCCTAACACCAAGGTGCAGTAATTAGTCGGGGCCGCTGTGCACTCACCAGGCGAGGAAACACACACTCTGGATAATATCAAATATATGAGACGAATCACAAAGTGTTGGATACGAACAGAAAACCTCCAGTACACATTCCTGATGATGCGGGCATTGATCAGGGGACATGTGGATCTGTCGGATCCCATTACTGCATCTACCAGGGCGTATAATCGATACGCCGTTATTATATTCCTTCTAGAGATGTTTATCCGCGCAATTATTTTGACGGCGTTTTACTGCACGTTGCGTTAAATAGAAGCCTTCGCTATCGCTTACACATTCGGAGGGCGACATCGCCCTTCATTCGTCCTGATGCACCGCTCGCTTGTCTCCTTGACCCCCCCCCGTTCATAACAATACTTTGATTCCCCGCTCAGCACTTGAGACGCTGTATTCTTTTATCAGCCGAAACACTCACGGTTTCCAGAGGACGAAGAGAAGTCAAACTGCCCTGGCTCACAAAAGAACATATCATTTCAGGCACTTCTTTTCTCGCATTCAGGCCAGGGCAGTTTCCCTACATCCCTGATAAAAGGCTACAACCGATGGCAATAGAAAGTCTATTATTTACCTGAGGAGAATGGTGAGTAGAGGTGCTCAATGTGAATTCTGTGTTTGTAAGCCAGACGTCTTACTGCCGATACAAATGCAGGGATTTTACCCTGCATTCACAGGCGAGAAAAACACTAAACAACTTTGGCATTATCGCCGATCCGATGTAATTGACATTGGATTGAGCGCGAATGATAAGTTTCGACCCAGAATAAACGTTGTCTGTGTGTGTACAACTCGCTTATTTTCTCCTTCCAACTCTCCCTTCCCTCAACTGAGCATCTCCCCATAAACATTTCACAGCCCAGGCGCAGGCTGGGGGTCGAGGTAGGGGACGGGACGGGACAAGTGGAGAGAGGAGACAGAGTGCGGTACAAGGATACCACCAGGCACCATGTATTATTCATCCATTCGATGTATTGACACAGACAGCTCCAGAGAAGAGCAGCGCTGGGCAGACATGTTGAGGTCAGGACAAAATGCTCCCCGGGAACCGAGAGAGCCTGAACGGAAATATAAAAAAAAGATATATTCAAACCGCCTTGTTAAAGCTGGAAGTTTGTGTGACGGTCATTAACACACTGTGGCTGGAGGGTGGGTTTCGATCAACGGATGTGATAGAAATGCGTGTACGCCGTCTAAGAACGCGATGTGCAGTGTCTGATGGACGGTGTAACACAGTGAAAGATCTGTCTGGCACACGCCACTGATACGACTTATATATATCTATCCATCTCTTTAGCCACAATTCGGTCCCCATTTTTGTCTGGACGTTTTCTGGTCAAGAGCTCGTGCGCAGAAATGTGCGGTGAAAGCTGCCATCTCCCATCTCATCTCTCGCTGTGCTCTGCTGTTGTTGTTGCTTCATACGCCCGCCGTCCCACCGATTGTGCACGGACGCACTAATCCGTTTGTTTGAGCACATCTGACACGTTCATTACGCCGCTAAGCCACACACACACCGTCACCATTTCCCTCTGTTCTCCCCTTAAATCCCGCGATACAGAAAGCTGCATTTTCTTACCGCATTGAGACGGTAATTACCCAGGCAGTCAAATGAAGGAGGTGGGATTGAGGTGGTGTGTGTGTGTGTGTGGCGGGGGGGGGGGGGGGGTTGGTAAGCTGAAACAGGGCTTAGCTGATTCTGGCAGCCTTGTGGCGCATTCCATCACCGCAGACCCCCAGTCGGATGGCACGCAACACCGGCTCCCCACCCCCTGGCCTCACAGAGGTCCTCGGTAATCGGAGAGAGAAGGGCATTGGGAGAAGAGGAGGATGGATTTATTGAGTTAACATGATGGAGCATGTCGAGTCCCCAGACATTGTCAGGCCGGTGGCTGAACTGCGCAGGCCCGGGCCGTTCAGTGGGTGACAAGCAGCAGATCCCTTTTGTCAAGTGACAGGCGTGTGGTGCGATGAATCAGGATAAACACTTCAGTACAACGGCCCCTCGATCGCGATGATTGTGAAGGATTCTCGGGGTGTTTTGGTGAGTGCCTCCACGCCAGAGAAAGAGAGGAGCGTTGGCATCGTCGTCGTCGTCAGGCCTCCTCTGTGCACGAGGAGAAGCTAAATAATAAAATTAATACCACGACTGCGTGCGGCTTGGACGCCTGTTTGAGAACCAGCCTGCCGCCCGGGCCGCTGAATGCCAGGTTGGCGCTCTGCCCGCTTGGCACGGCGCTGAGATGGCGGCAGTGAGCCATCACCACCAGCTCCATGATTTCCATGATCTGGGTCGGCGAGGGTATTACACGGCCACCTGGAGGCTGGTGAACACCTGGACACAGCTTAGCGCCCGGGCTCAGCCCTAATGCCCGTCCTCTGCCAACCCCATACCAGCACTCTGCACTCTCTCTCTCTCTCCGTCTCTTCCTCCGTCTCTTCCTCCGCACTCTGTCCCCCGGCGGACTGCGATAGGCGATGCCGTGATGAGCCATTGTGCGGTAACGTTATTGTCAACATCAAACAACGGTGTTCACCTGAGTGCCGCTTTCGATAACTCTCCTTTGTGTGTATGCGTGTGCGTTGTGCGCACCTCGAGATTGGCGTTTTTGTTGTGCAGCGATGCACAGCAGGCGCGCGTTGGCTGCTCCCGCGACGCAGCCCCCTTGCGAGCGGCATCCGTTTTCTTAATTACTTTAATTTAGCTGTAAAACAATCAGCGGCGCATTGTGGCCGCTGGCGTGGGCCCCGTGAAGGATGGGTTCAGGGGCGGGGGCGGGGGGGGGGGGCCTGGCATCGCTCACCTCTGGAGGTGGATAGAGGGCTGCAGCTAGCCATTGTTTTCTTTGATTTAATAGAATGATAATTATCGATGTAATGTCATAAATAATTGCGACTGCCATGACAAGTTACCGCACTCAAAAGTGACGTTTTCTTTGGGCTGGCTTTTTTTGACCAGCACCCAAGAAAAACGAAACAATCCAAGTTAGAATTATCCATGAGCAACATTAAGCAGCTGTTTTTTCTTTGTACTTGAAGAACGATTAATTGATTTTTCAAAATAAGATTAGACTAATTTAATAATCAATAAATCGTTGCAGCTGTGGATGGATGTGGAGCATGCATGGCTCAGATTGGCGCGTTTACATTTATGCTTTTGGTGAAAAAACCTTTGGATGGTTGCAATCTTCCTGTGTATTAACATTGTATATCTTTGCCTTTAATCGCAGCATTCACACCAGTAATCTTTTGGCCGTACTTCAACTCAGTATTGTTGTGTAAGTGCACTTGTGTACACTTAGCAGTGCGAAAACAGGCAGTTTGTGTGTTAAATAGTTAGAGGTTCTGCTCTGGTTGATTGCATATTTTGGAATACTGTTTTATATTTTGACTGAACGAGGCATAAATGCTACGGTTAGTTCACTACAAAGGGTCCACCTTGATACAGTGTATCTCTTTATCTATATACAGTATATATAGCTATAGATATATATATATATATATATATATATATATATATATATATATATATATATATATATATATATATATATATATATATATATATATATAGCTATATATATATATATATATATATATATATATATATATATATATATATATATATATATTAGTGATAGTTCCCTGGAGTTTGGTTGAAGATTTAGGAAACTCCCGAGGGGAACCACACTTTAAGACACACTGTTGGAAGTCTCCTTCAGTTCAGCAGCCTTCTGGCTGTGCCGGAGTGAAAGTATCCAAATTAATAATAAAACCTATGTAAAGCATAGCCGTCCCAAGGCCGTTAGTCTAACGACTGCGCTTTGTACCTAGCATTCGGCTACGTAGTGGGAACATTTCAATTCACCCGGTCCATTTCATGTTTTTTATCCACTGAAGCCTGATCCCGTGGCACTTAGGATGTAAGGTAAAAATGGCAGTAAAGAAAGTGGGGTTGCTGGTAAAATAGTGTCAGAAGTATAAAAGGAGCAGTAGAAAATAAATACTCTGGTGGTAACATTGTCTCAGCTTGAAGAGCTACAAGGCGCTAGCAATTGTTTGGAAAACTCAAAAGCAGAAAATGTGAGTGGGAGTCAAATCAAAAATAGTATTTCTGTTGTTTTGTGTTTATTTTTTATAGTGGTTGAATTGAGTTCAAGTGATGGGGGTAGTGGTGTGTGCACGCGCGCGCCTGTGTGTGTGTGTGTGTGTGTGTCTGGGGGTGGCGTTTGGAGGGGCCTTGAGTGTTGATGATTTGGGTTTTATCCACCAGCGTCTCCAATCGATGGCTTTCATTTAAATATTAAGCGAGCCCTGTTCCCAGTAGACGGCCATGTGAAGCCATGCTGTTTACCCTGATTATTCTCTGGAAACTCAGCCTTCGGTAATGAAGGGAGAGAGTATTTTAAGCCGCGCGGCTGTTGCATGTTTACATTTTTTTCGAGCCGAATGCGGGCTCCGTGTCTGTCTGCTATTGGCTGGCGTCCCTCTGTAATCCATAAAGAGAACTCCTATTATTTTACAGTCCCTGTTCATCCCTCTGCTTTGCCGTATTGACAATATCCTCCATAAAGTCGATTAAGTTCTATATATACATATATATATACGATTGTATGTATGTATGTATGTATGCACATATAAGTGTGTGTTTGAGTGTGTGTGTATGTACAGTAATTTTGAAGGAGGGTACATTTTCACTACAATTTAATTCGGACAGCATTCCTCTATCATTACGTCATCTATTTTCTCTCCGGAGCCATCAGTTGTAGTATTTCTTTTTTGCATGAACCATGACACTCTCCATGCAGAACCAATAACAGCAGGATAATGAGGCTGTGCGTGTCCACTCCATGCCTCCCCATATCTCCACAGTAGTGAGCCTCTGAACCGGGAGTTCCCATATATAAAATAAACTATAAAGGAAAAGAAGACACACATACACACTATGTCTGAAAGACATGTAAAGAGGAGGGAGATGGAGGGGTAGGGAGGGGGGGGGGGGGGGGGGGGTCAAGTCTCATTAGGGAGGAAGAAAAATGAGCAGGGAGTTTGAGTTACATTAATGAACACGTGTGCGTGTGTATGTGTGTATGCGTGTGTATGTGACGGACGAAGGGAAGGCTCTGCGCCATCTTTGTTTCCACACACTCAGGAAGCAAGTAGAGGCGATCGGGGGAGAAGAAAGAGGGGGAGCACAGGGGGAGGCAGAGAGGGGAGCGGGCTGTCAGGGCTTGGAGATAATACAAAGGAAGCCTCCGTAATAACATCACGCGAGCCTCAGCAGAAAGAAGAACGCAACGGTTACACCACCGATACGACACTTGACACCCAGGGACCCGGACCAGGAAATGACCGCAGAACACAGACAAGCACAGGCAAATACACAAGCCTGGACGCACGCACGCACGCACGCACGCACGCATACAGGCACGCACGCACGCACGCAGGCAGGCAGGCGCACGCAGGCAGGCGGGCACGCACGTACACACGCACTCAATCTCTCACTCACTTTCACACTCATGCTCTCTCGCTCTCTCGCTCTTTCGTCTCTCTCTCTCTTCTCTCTCTCTTTCTCTCTCTCTCTCTCTCTCTCTTCTCTCTCTCTCTCTCTCTCTCTCTCTCTCTCTCTCTCTCTCTCTCTCTCTCTCTCTCTCTCTCATATAGATGTATGGACACCTGCCTGCACACACATGCACACTCAATGGGAGTCGGAAATTGTGCTTAACCTGACTGGACTGACCCCTAACACACACACACACACACGCACATGCACATTCAGAAAAAGACGCTGCTCACAATATTCGGTATCGCTTGGTGTGCTCACACATGTCTGCATAAAGCACTGGCACACATCCACATAAACAAACATGCACATTCAACATGGACTGCATCCACACACATTGCACACACACAGATACACACACACACACACACACACACACACACAGATGGGTGTGTCTCATCCCACCGGGGAGAGAAAAATAAAAAATAAATCCTCTTTCAGTGTGAAAAACGGAGCGGAACAGATGGCTTCACCGTGATTGAAACCACCTACAAAGAATCCCACAAACCGCTCGCTCTCTTGTCCTCCCGTATCCTCCCCTCCTTCCCTTTTTTATCCGTCTATTCCTCCTTCAGTCCGACCATCGTCCAACCCCTATGCCCGCCTCGCCCTCGCCCTCCCCCCACCCCCCCCCCCCCTCCTCCCCTTCTCCGGATCCCACTCCCACTCAGGACCTCCATCTCCCGGGCGGCCACGCCCGCTCCTCCTCTCTGTGCGGTGCTCTTCGACAGCATCCAGTTTGAAGGCCTCCTGCCAAACGAGCTGGGGCTCAGTGGGAGCCCCGCGGCGAAGCACAAAGTCAGCCAAGAGGAGAGGGGGGAGGCGGAGGCGGGGGGAGAGGAGGATGGGGGAATGTGTTGCGGTAGGGGCGGGAGAGGGGGAGGTGGAGGGAGGGATTGGCAGAGGAGGAGGGAGGGAGTTGGAGTGGAGGATGTGAAGGGATGAGGGGGAGGAGGGGGGAGTGAGTGGCAGAGGAGGATGTGAAAGGGTGAGGGAGGGAGTTGGAGAGTAGGATGTGAAGGGATGAGGGGGAGGAGGGGGGAGTGAGTGGCAGAGGAGGATGTGAAAGGGTGAGGGAGGGAGTTGGAGTGGAGGATGTGAAGGGATGAGGGGGAGGAGGGGGGAGTGAGTGGCAGAGGAGGATGTGAAAGGGTGAGGGAGGGAGTTGGAGAGTAGGATGTGAAGGGGAGAGGAGGAGGAGGGGATGAGAGGAGGTGGAGGTGAAGGGTTGAGGGGAGAGTGATGAGAGAGAGGAGGTGGAGGGAGGGGAGAATGACGGAACGTCTTGAGGGAGAGGGGGTGGGTGGAAAGGACGAAGACGAGGAGTAGGTGGAAAATATTGAGGTTGAGGAGGTGGAGGGAGTTGGAGAGAAGGAGGAGTAGGGGGAAAGTGTTGAGGGAGAGGAGGTGGAGTGAGTGGGGAGAAGGTGACGTGGTGAGTGACTGGAGGAGGGAGGGACTGATGAGAGAGGAGGTGAAGAGAGAGGAGTAAGCAGCAGTTGGAGGAGCGAGAGGAGGAGAAACTCCCAGGGCTGGCTTTGTTATCCCCGAACATCGACTAATGTTTCAGTCGTTACTCAAACACACGCGACATTTGGGCCTCCTGTAGCTTCTGTGCACATGTAGAGATGCCTTCAAATGTTCAAAATAAATCATCCATAATAAATACAAATAAATAAACACAATAATCTACACCAAAGGGTTTGACAATATCTCAACGTCTTTGTTCACAGTCTTGGCATCCTGCCGCTAATAATAAGCTACCACATACACCCTTATCCTACATTTTATTTTGAGGATATTAATACGGTAGGAGGATGTGATTTATATATCGTCAAACATGATGAGATTTGCAGTCCAAAATAAAATACGGTGTGACGAACTGTTCGCACATCGCTCTCAGTGAGCATGTGATCTGGATCTGTGAACTCGAGTAGAAATGTTAAAAATAAAGCCCACTTTTGAGATCTTTCCGCAGAACCCGTCCACATCGACTCCAGGGGATCTGCGTTGAAGCTAGCGGGAGAACATCGACGCAGGGAAATAAGATACACAAAGAAAACATTCTCCTTCTCTTAAAACAACGAACCCTTCAACCTGTCACCGTTCTTACACCCCCCCCCCCCTCCTCCTCCCCGTCCGTCCCCCTCCTCACCCCCTGCCGACCAACACCAGGCCCAGCTGTTAAGCAGCAGTCATGTAAATGAGATAGTTAGCAGATTAAAGAGAGAGAGGGATAGGGAGAGGGAGAGAGAGAGAGAGAGAGAGAGAGTGTGAGAGCGTCAGGGGGGGAGGGACGGAAGGGAGTTTTTTTTATAGCAGGCGAGGTGTTGAAGTGTCAAGCAGAGACTCAAAAGCGATGAGGTGAAGATAGCACATCCTGCAACCTGCTTTGAGGTGTGTGTGTGTGTGTCTGTGTGAGCATATGCTATTTTTATAATAATTGATATTTATAGGATGTAGACAAGTGTGTGTATGCGTGTGTATATTTGCGATTGTGTGTGTGTGTGTGTGCACTTGTGTGTGCATGTGTGCTTTTACGAGTTAGCATGTGACTACGCTTTATGTACTCTTGTCAACTCTGTGGGGTGCGTACGAATTCTATACGTGTGTTCTCATCCATGCCTTAACATATTCATGCCTTAAAATAGCTTGTATAATGTGTGCGTGCATTGGCGTGCACACACACGCGTCTGTATGTGAGCTCTGCACCGCGGGAGATCATTGTAAATGCATAATACATAGACCCCCGTATTTCTGACTATGCCCGCAATAACGCCGATGCTTGGGTTTATGATGAGCAGATCAGGTGTAGGAGAAAGTGATTACTGAGCACAAACACGGCCTGGGATATTGCTCCAGTCGGGAGATGCAACTGGCACAAGAAGCGTCAGCCGGAACGAAAGCTGCCAGCGACCGTCCAAATCGAAGTTGCGTTCGCAGCTCCTGAGTTATGAAAGCGTGTCGGAAATGTATTCCCAGAGAGCGGGAGATCGGGATGCTGGGAGTTATTCCGTGACAACGGTTCGGGGTCGTGTTTAGGTTTGAACAAAGCGGCCGACAAATGAGTTTTCATTGAGTGTTTCAGTGTCACTGCTGTGTAAACCCACGTTTGACACAGTTTGAGTTTTATTTCTGTTGCTGTAACGCTTTATTCTAAGGTTATTCTAACGTTACATGAACCTATATATATATATATATATATATATATATATATATATATATATTAGCAGGGCAGGCAGTGGTCCAGGAGGTAGAGAAGGCAGTTTGTCAACCGATATGCTCCTGGTATGATTCTCGGCTGTATTGCCAGACCATAACTTTTTTCCATGTCGGGGCTTTTATTGTTTGATGCCTCTTCCAGAATGAGGATCAATGTGAACTGTTTGATTGGTTCACATTGATCAGGTAATGCACTTTGATTGGCCCAGACTATAAAACAGCACTATATAAATGCAATCGCTTGGAGAAGAGAAAGGCAGGATGCGGTGTTAGACTAGTGGGGAGAAAATATAACCTAGCATTGTGTAGCGTCTTATCCTAGTTATCATTGTTGTACAGGGAATGGGTTAACCTAGCAATTGTAAGTGCTTGGCACTTGTTTCAATGAACATCATTACTGTACCGAAAGCGGTATATTGTTGTTTCACTTTCTTCTGACAAATGTACTTTTATTATTGTAAGTCGCTTTGGAAAATAGCGTCTGGTAAATGCCCTGTATAATAGTGTAAATGTTTGGCTCTCAAGGTTGCTATCCCAATGCCT
>NC_044064.1:2638597-2663597 GCF_902167405.1 Gadus morhua
CGATCCCTGGAGATCCTCGGCACAGGCACGCAGCGAAAAAATGCTAATGAATGCAAGGGAGGGACATCATCTGTGATAAATCATATCGCTCGCGGATTTTTGCTTACCAACACGAACCGTCGACTGCGCGGTAAGCAACGGCCCCGTCGCGGAAATAACTCCTGAGTCCACGGTTTCACCGGCACCGCCGTCGCCACACGTGGCCCCCCCGATCCCCTCGTGGAGGTGTTTGAAAGGAACGCCGCGGGGAAACAGAAGCAATATATATAAATATGTGATATTCTTTGTGCGTGCCTTTTGTTTTTGTTTCTCTCCGACCAACGCTCGCTCATGGTGGGATTAGTAATATCCTAACGCCATAAATCTTTGGAGATATGAATGTCGTGGAGAGTGGGGAAAGTGACGATGCAGCTCAACTGTTGTTGTTGTTGTTGTTGTTGTTGTTGCTGCTTTGGTTGCATTGCGCTGATGTGGCCCTCCCCATTGGACCTGCACTCAGGTCCCGGGTTAGGGGGGTTTGCTTTGCCCCCTGAACCCCAGGGCACTGACCGCTGACAGGCTGACAAGCGTAGGGAGCTGTAGCAAAGGTTAGCGTCGCTCCAAGGGGGCTGGGGACGTCTGATGGCCGCACAATGACCTAAACGGCGTCGGGGTGGACCTGTGTGTGTCGACGTCGCACACAGTGTGTGTCTCTGTGTGACCTATGTGTCTGTGTGTGTGGGTAAACACACAGTGTGCGTGTGTTTGTGTAACCTATGTGTGCGTGTGTGGGCACGTACACGGTGTGCGTGTGTCTGTGTACCATATGTGTGTGTGTGTGTGTGTGTGTGTGTGGGTACGTACAGTGTGCATGTGGCTGTGTATCCTGTGTGTGTGTGCGGGGGGGGTACGTACAGAGTGTGCGTATGTCTGTGTAACCTTTGTGTGTGTGAGTGGGCAAGCGTGTGCGTGCCGTGTTTACGTTTGTGCGGTGAGCAGGCTACGTGACCCCCGAACGTGTGTTTATTTTAAATGGCCCTTGTCACTACCCGTTGACAGCGGTGCCCCCCCCCCCCGGCCCTTCGCCTTTTCCCGCCTCCAGCCTCCGAACCTCCACACGCTGACAAATATTAATGCTAGTCGTGCAAAGTTTGGATTCCCACGGGTGGGCATCTCAGATGTTGGGTGTCTGGGATTAATAAATGATGCCCCCTGCTCCTCCTGACAGGGACTATTCTTAAAACCCGTGGCTGGGACACCTCCATTTTTCAGGGGAGCCGGTGACAGCCGCCGTCCGTATTGAAGTTTAAACTGTACATTGAACGACCTGCTGACGTTTCTCTTTTTCCTCTCTTCTCCTCCTCTGTCCCTCTCCCTCCTCGTGTCCCCCTCCCCTTCGTCTGTCCCTCCTCTCCCCCACTCTTCTCCTCGCTTCCCTCGGCCCACTCTCAGATGTAACCAGCAGTTCTCCTGCAGGTAAGGCTCATTTGATTCGTCAGCCTGCTCTGTTTTTTTTTAGCCTGTGTGTGTTTCTCCCTGGGAAAGTCATAAATAAACTAAGGAGTTGGGGAGAGGATTTGAGAACCGACGAATGGCGACTGCCAAGATGGCGGTGGTTGTGTTTGCTCCAGCAAGTGTATGCAACTCCCTGCAATACTCGCCCCTATTGTAATCCATTGTGGGCATAGTACAGCCCCCCATGCCAACACAGACACAGACACACACACACACACACACACACACACACACACACACACACACACACACACACACACACACACACATAGACACACACACATAGACACACACACACACACACACACACACACACACACACACACACACACACACACACACGGCTAACATACACACACATACCGCTAACACACACACCGCTAACACTAGGCGTAAGCTTGTTTTCGTTTTTTTCCTGCCAAGGCGGATCGTGTGCTCAGGGCCGTGCTCAATTTGAATTTTATTTAAATTAGAATCAAACGGCCCAGATTGTTCAAAGAGTGTGCCATCAGTGTTGACTTAAACAGGCGCACCACGGCCCGCTATCGCTACTCCAGTACAGGGACCTCCACACTGGCACCGGGATGAACGAGGCTGTCGCCGTACGCCTGGCTGTGATCTCCTTACATTATAGCGGCCTTAGAAACCTCCATTCATGGGTGGGGGGGGGGGGGACTTAAGACCTGAGTGAAAACTCTGCAACACTGACTGACTTTCATACAGAGTGGAGGTTTGTGCAAGACGGTGCCCTCCAAATGCCTTGCTCCTCAGCCAGGGGACGGGTTCCAGCGGCGTCGTGCTCCCACGGTTCGCCTCTGAGCCGCTTTCTTCCGCTTGTTCTCGTCTGGGCTTCGCCTGTGTCCCGTCGCGATACAGGACGCCTCCATCTTCCTCTACCTCTTCCGCTTCATGTTTTATTCTTTGAATGACAGACACAGGGGGACGGTATCCCTCCACCCCCTTCCCACTCCTCCTCCTCCTCATTCCTCTTCCTCCTCCCCACCCCTCCTCTTCCTCCTCTTCCTCCCTTCTACTCCTACTCCTCCTCCTCTAACCCCTCCTCCTCCTCCTCCTTCTCTTCCTCCTACTGCTCCTCCTCTTCCTTCTCTTCCTCCTCCTGCTCCTCCATC
Source organism: Gadus morhua (assembly GCF_902167405.1). Lineage (NCBI taxonomy): Eukaryota > Metazoa > Chordata > Actinopteri > Gadiformes > Gadidae > Gadus > Gadus morhua. Next base: position 2,641,222 of record NC_044064.1, read on the forward strand.
TTCTCCTCCTCAATCTTCTTCTCCTCTTCCTCCTCCTCCTCTCCACTTCTCCTCCTCCCCACTCCTCATCCTCCTTCTCCTCTTCCTCCTCCTCCTGCTCCTCTTCCTCCTCTACCACCTCCTCCTCCTCCTCCTCAGTCTGTCAAAGCAGTGAACAACCTCTATATGTCCAGCGGAGGTCACTCACATGACATGCATCCACAGGGGCCCGGTCAGCGGGAGCTTTCAGCACTCCCATTGGACGCCAGCATCTGCTCGTCCCGGGGTAAACCAATTACGCAACGCCCCAAGCCGGCGGACAAAGCTAATGAACAGACCCAGAAATGACTTAAAAAAAAAAACATACCGCGTCTCGACCCCCTCCCCGAACACACGTCAGAACGAACACGGGAAGCAAATCCCACGGAATTAGTCCCGCTTTGCCCAGACCGGCCGCGACCGGACTCCCCGCCTCCGAACCCGCGCCCCGGGCGCCGTATTGTGTGATTGAAAACCCAGCGCCGTGCCTCCGAAACCGGCCCCTACCGGTTCCCCACCAGCGAGCGCCTCCGCCGCGCTCGGGTTCTGGTCCGGCGCCCCGGCTCTGTGGGGGGACGGGGGGGGGACGGGGAGACGGAGGCGGGGGGCGGGGAGGGGGTGCAGGGGTGGGGGGATGGGCATAGCGGTGCAGGAAACCCCTGGCTGGCCGAGAATAACAAGTGCCCACGGGAGCCCGGCAGATGGACATCCCACCCTGAGCCGGGCTGGAGCCGGGGAAATCTGTCAAGCATCACGCCAGGCGTTGGTGTGGGTGGTGTGGGTGGAGTGTGTGTGTGTGTGTGTGTGTGTGTGTGTGTGTGTGTGTGTGTGTGTGTGTGTGTGTGTGTGTGTGTGTGTGTGTGTGTGTGTGTGTGTGTGTGTGTGTATGTCTGTGTGTGCGTTTGTCTGTGTGTGTGTGTGTGTGTGTGTGTGTGTGTGTGTGTGTGTGTGTGTGTGTGTGTGTGTGTGTGTGTGTGTGTGTGTTTGTGTGTGTGACTGTGTGCGTGTCTTTGTGTGCGTGTGTCTGTGTGTGTGCTTGTGACTCTGTGTGTGTGTGTTCAAGTGTGTGTGTATGTCTGTGTCTGTGTGTGTGTGTGTGTGTGTGTGTGTGTGTGTGTGTGTGTGTGTGTGTGTGTGTGTGTGTGTGTGTGGGTGGGAGTGTATTTGTGTGTGGGCGGCCATGTGTAGGGTAAAAGTCTGGTGCCTCTGGTGCCTCTTCTAAGCATGAAGCACGTTTAGCAAGGGACCCAAGGGAGGCCATCTTGGAAGGCTTTCTTCAAGGTTATTGACCCGTTCTGTTTGGGATGGTATGAGCATAGTGGTGGGTGGCTGACACTAGTCACGCTGTAGTTATTATCGAATCCCCCAACTGTTGTCAACATAGATTGAAAGAAACGTTTGCTGAGTATTCAATGGTCCAGTTATCAAGGGTTCAGATTTGACCCGGACTCTGCATAGCTTCCCTCCTTTCCCCCCACCTCCCCTTCTTCTCCCTTACTCTCCTGAAAACAAGCCTCTTACTTATTGTATGTTCTACACCCTGGAACGTTAAAATAGTACTTATTATTGTGTAGCGTCTTATCCTAGCTATCTTTGTTGTATACGGGGAAGGGGTTAACCTAGCGAATGTGAGTGCTTGGCTCTTGGTTCTATGAACATCCTCAATGTACTGACAGCGATACATTGTTGTTTCTCTTTCGTCTGACTAATGTACTTACTAGTAAGTCTCTTTGGATAAAAGCATCTGCTAAATGCCCTGAATGTAAATGGCAATGTAAGTATTCATTGTATGTGTATTAATTGAGTTGTGAGTTTGGATCTCCACCCTTCCCATATCCCCAGAGGGGTGGACTAAAAGGTTGTTCAAACGTCCACCTCCCACCCACGTCCCGCCCCACTTGGTCCGCCTCCTCTTCTTCTGTGATTATTTCCGACGCACTCTTCGATAAGCAACGGCTGTAGACGGGGAATGACAATTAGCTCATTATTCACTCCGGCCTCGGAGCCGACTGGAGAGAGGGGGTGGGAGAGAGAGAGAGAGAGAGAAACGTAGACGATGGAGAAAAGAGCACAAAGAGTTCACCGGTGTTTTCCATCAGCGATGGAAATGGACCCAAGGACCGGCTTTATTACTGTATCGTGTCTGGCAGGCTGCATCAGAGGGAGAGAGACGGGGGGGGAGAGAGAGAGAGAGGGAGAGAGTGACTGACTTAAAGAGAGAGCGAGAGAGAGAGGGAGAGGGAAGAGAGAGAGAAAGGGATAGAAAGAGAGAGAGGGATAGAGAGAGAGAGAGGGATAGAGAGAGAGAGAGAGAGAGAGGGATAGAGAGAGAGAGAGAGAGAGAGAGAGAGAGAGAGAGAGAGAGAGAGAGAGAGGGATAGAGCGAGAGAGAGAGAGAGAGAGGGATAGAGAGAGAGAGAGAGAGAGAGAGGGATAGAGAGAGAGAGAGAGAGAGAGAGAGAGAGAGGATAGAGAGTGAGAGAGCAGGAAGAGAGAGAGGTGAGAGAGAGAGAGAGAGAGAGAGAGTGAGGGTGAGAGAGAGAGAGAGAGAGCAGGAAGAGAAAGAGAGAGCGAGGGAAGGGGAGGGAGAGAAAGAGAGGTTGTGCGTTCGGCTGAGCAAACATCATTACCTTGTTCAGGTCTTTGAGATGCTCCTTTGCTTATGGCTAGCTTTCTTAAAGACCAAAGCGCTCCGGTCCAAATGAGCACTAGTGCTTGGGTTGCGGGAATGCGTGTGTGCGTGTCCGTGTGTGTCCATCGCCTCCTCTACCCTTCCGACCAGTCAGCCATCATAACCCCCAGGTGAGGAGTGAGCGTGGGCCAAGTCAGGGCACCCTCACACCACAGCTGGTCCAGAGAAGGTTCCGATCAAGGGGAAGCCAGCCGAGCGAAGTATGGATGGCTTTAGAGGAGAGATCGGATCGGAGTTCAAGAACCAACATATTCTCTCCAACTCTCTCCCCCTCTCTCTCTCGTTCCTCTCTCTCTCTCGCTCTCTCCTCCCCTCCCTCTCTCTCTCTCCCCCTCTCTCTCTCTCTCTCTCTCTCTCTCTCTCTCTCTCTCTCGCTCTCTCCTCCCCCTCCCTCTCTCTCTCTCGTTCCTCTCTCTTTCTTGTCCTTTCTTTTTCTATCCCTCTTTCTCTCACCCTCTCCCTCCCACTCACGCTCTCTCTCCCCCTCTCTCTATCTCTCTCTTACTCTCTCTCCCCTCTCTCTCTCTCTCTCTCTCTCTCTCTCTCTCTCTCTCTCTCTCTCTCTCTCTCTCTCTCTCTCTCTCTCTCTCTCTCTCTCTCTCTCTCTCTCTCTCTCTTTCCCCCCCTCTCTACCCCTCTCTCTCTCTCTCTCTCTCTCTCTCTCTCCCCTCTCCCTCTCTTTCCACCCACCTGCCATGACTTCATGCTCGACAGCAGTGAAGGAATGGAAGGACGTTGCGTGCTGAGGACCAGAGCGATGAAAGACGAGAGATGGGGGGTGAGGGAGACAGACAGGGAGGGTGAGGGAGATAGAGAGGGAGGGTGAGGGAGATAGAGAGGGAGGGTCAGGGAGCTAGAGATCGAGGGTGAGGGCATGGGATAAGATGGAGCGGGTAGTTAGCATTGTTAGCAGTGGTCAGATGGAGGGAAGATGATCCCCAGATGTTGAACATTTACATTCCAGCCCACGCTACCTTCAAGCCCCTTTCTGGTGGTTTGTGGTTTAAATGTGATCTGACAATCACATGACTGGGGAATAACAGCCCCCCCCCCCCAATCCCAGCCATTCCACCAGTATCACTTCACTGCCTGTACCTGGTACATGACAACACCATTGCAAAGTGACCACCTGGGCCCTTCCGTGTATAATGTTGTTGTTGCGGGATAGAGAGAGAGAGACAGAGAGAAAGAGAGAGAGAGAGAGAGAGAGAGAGAGAGAGAGAGAGAGAGAGAGAGAGAGAGAGAGAGAGAGAGAGAGAGAGAGAGAGAGAGCAGGAAGATAAAGAGAGAGAGAGAGAGCAGGAAGAGAAAGAGTGAGCGAGGGAAGGGGAGGGAGAGAAAGAGAGGTTGTGCGTTCGGCTGAGCAAACATCATTACCTTGTTCAGGTCTTTGAGATGCTCCTTTGCTTATGGCTAGCTTGCTTAAAGACCAGAGCGCTCCGGTCCAAATGAGCACTAGTGCTTGGGTTGCGGGAATGCGTGAGAGAGAGAGAGAGAGAGAGAAAGACAGAGGAAGAGAGGGAAGGAGAGAGAGAGAGACAGAGGAAGAGAGGGAAGGAGAGGGTGAGAGAGAGAGAGAGAGAGAGAGACAGGGAGAGAGAGACAGGGAGAGAGAGATAGAGAGAGAGAGAGAAAGAGAGAGAGAGAGACAGGGAGAGAGAGAGAGAGAGAGAGAGAGAGAGAGAGAGAGAGAGAGAGAGAGAGAGAGAGAGAGAGAGAGAGAGAAGGAAGGAGAGAGAGAGGGAGGTACAGGGAGAGGCAAAGAGAGGGAGAGAGATAGACTGACAGAGAGTCGGTGATAGAGAGAGAGGTCGGGCTTTCGGCTGAGTAAACATCATTACCTTGTTCAGGTCTTTGAGATGCTCCTTTGCTTATGGCTAGCTTGCTTAAAGACCAGAGCGCTCCGGTCCAAATGAGCACTAGTGCTTGGGTTGTGGAATGCGTGTGTGCGTGTCCGTGTGTGCGTGTGTGTTGTGGTGCGATGTGATTTTCTCTTCTCTTCCAAAAACGCCTCGGGTGTATCCCCTCCCAGAATGCAAGGGCAGTGTTGATCACTCCCAGCTTGCCGTTTCTCTAAGTGACCATCTGGGCCCTTCCGTGTATAATGTTGTTGTTGTGCGAGGCAGCCGTCCCTGCCTTTCGCCTTCCTCCTCCGAAACCTGTCTGAGTGAGCGCACAATGCTTTGTCATGAAGATCCTCTCCCTTTTTCAATAATAGGGCTTTGGGCCCGTCGGGGCTGTTCCTGCGTCCGTCAATTGTCTTCGTTAAGGTAGAAGCAGACCACGACAGAAAAGAAAATCACTAGCTTGGCGGTTAGCGAACATGTAATTAGGGAGGCGGTGGAGTTTCGCGGAGGTTAATGCTAGCGCTACAGTTTCTAGTCGTTCGCTGGTCAGACTCGCTTCTAACGGGTCTGTTTCGTTAATGGCTCAGAGGCGGCCAGTGGGTGGGGGGCGCGATCTAACCCTAACCCCATTGGTGGGTGAGGTCTTGTGTCATGCGTGTGGCGAAAGCGTTATCAGAAGTCAGGCTAAGTCAGCTTAAAGTCAACCTCGCGTGTCGGAGTTCGGTTTAGGAGGCGCCGCAACCGCTGAGTTAGTTGTTCAACAATGTGTGACTGATGGCTTTTTAATGGAACATGTAAATATATTCGGGGATAATTCGTCGGCCAAATCAAGTAATCATGTTTCCAGCCGCCGCTGTAGAACAAATTGCTTACACTGCCTAGGTGCCGCGACGCGTAATTCGTTAACATACTTAAATTAATTATACAAGCTTAACACACAGACACGACACCGTGCGAACGTGACAGTTGGTGATGTACAACCAGGTGCCCCGGGTCCTGCTTTACTGGTTTCTGTCGTGTTCCACTGCTGCAGGAAGGAATTCTGGGTAATGTAGGAAAATAATACAGGAAATTGTCTGGCAGGATTGCCTTTGGAATTGGATGTTACACAAAATGTTACACATATCGGAAAATCCCTCCAGAAATGAGCGTCACCTCTCAACAGTACAATCTAGCATACATCCGTGTGTTTTTGTCTGTTTTAGCCTTTGGTGTCTTGCAAGTGAATGTTTATATTCAGATTTGTTCAAATAAAACAACAGAATCACATTTGTTCTCAAATAATACACATTTATTGTTTGTTTTTCAATCATTTTTCTTTCATAATTGTATTTTTACCTCCACTGAATCATCACACACACACACACACACACACACACACACACGCATGCATGCACATTCACACACACGTGCACTCACACACACGCACACACACACACACGCACACAATTAGGCACCTGGGCCAGCGCGTTGAGGTACGCTCCCGGTGAACAGATGGCCCCGGTTTTCTCACCTCCGTCCGCGGCGGCGGCGGTGGCGGTGATGATGTCACCAGCAAATGTCCCGCTAGCTCTCCCGCACGGCGCCCGGGGAGCGCGGCGTCCATCAGACGCTAACGGCATATGGCGCCGGCACGTTAACAGTCCCCCCCCCCCCCCCCCCCTCCTCTTTCCTCCTCTTTCCTCCCCCCCCTTTTTCTCCCCCGGCCGTCGGCCTCCACGGGGGGCAGCAGCCCAGCCACAGATCCTCCCTTCACAGGACTCTGTGTGTGTGTGTGTGTGTGTGTGTGTGTGTGTGTGTGTGTGTGTGTGTGTGTGTGTGTGTGTGTGTGTTGTGTGTTGTGTGTGTGTGTGTGTTGTGTGTGCGTTTGCGTGTGTTTATGCTTTTGTATATTTGTGTGTGTGTGTGTGTGTGTGTTTCGGTGTGCATGTTCATGAGTGTGCTTGCATGCGCGCACTAGTCTGTGTGTACATTGCCATCTCTGGGTTTTGTGTGTGTGTGTGTCTGTGTGTGTGTGTGTGTGTGTGTGTGTGTGTGTGTGTGTGTGTGTGTGTGTGTGTGTGTGTGTGTGTGTGTGTGTGCATTGCTCTCTCTTGGCTGTGTGTGTGTGTGTGTGCCTGTGTGTGTGTGTTTGCATCCCGTCTCTGGGTTGGGTTGTACTTTGTGATCAGAAGGCGGGCGTTTCATCGCTCCAAAGGAGGAAAGCGGTCGGGCCTCTTGCGGATACACGACGGGGGTTTGAACAGCGTTGCGTACTGGAAAGAGGCCCCAGCCGACAATGTGCTAGGGGCCGCAAAAAAAAGCACTCTTCATACCCGACATGCAAACTTGTGACGGGTATTTAAAGAAATAATCTCAGTTACGAGTAAAGTCATTCGCACCAGATACGGTTGAACGTCAGGCGGGCCCGGCCCACATGTAGGGGCTGTAACTGAGAGCCGCGATGTTTTAATCCACTTGATGCTAAACTCCCCTGCGGCAGGCCTCGGATCAGCCTTGTGCAAACCGGCTCAGAGTGCACACACCGCGGCTGGAGTAATTAATAACGTCAACTCCACGCTCACTTTCCCGTATTTTTTTCGGTGCATTAAAGAATAAAAACATTTTGAGGCGTCCTTGGGGGCCGTCTGCACCTTGCCAGGAGGCATGCTATGACAGATGCCTTCCCCGCCCAAATATAGATGCTCCCCCACTCAGAGAGGCCTTCAGGTGCAGTATTAATCATCCCCGGTATCGTTTCATATGGGCTCTCTCCTTCCACTTCTCTCTCCCTCTCCTTCTATTTCTCTTTCTCTCTCCTTTTCTTTCTCTCTCTCTCTCTCTCTCACTCTCTCTCTGTCTCTCTCTCTCTCGCCTTCTCTTTCGCTCTCTCTCTCTCTCTCTCTCTCTCTCTCTCTCTCTCTCTCTCTCTCTCTCTCTCTCTCTCTCTCTCTCTCTCTCTCTCTCTCGCCTTCTCTTTCGCTCTCTGTCTCCTTCTCTTTCTCTTTCTCTCTCTCTCTTCTCAATTTCTTTCTTTCTCCTGCTCTCTGTCTCTCCATATTTCTTTCATTCTTGATTTCCTTATTTCTTTATTTTGGTTTCCTTCGGTCTTATTTCTCCTTATTTCCTTGTTACTAATTTCCTCTCTCAGACGTATTTTTAAGCACTTTTTGACGCCATGTCTCTGCCCTGTTATTTTATCTCTGCCTAGGAACAATGTGTTCTTTAGAAACCTCCCATTGCGTCGGAAGACCCTCTTTCTCAGTGTGTAATTCTCCAGCGTTGATGTCCCACTGGAATAAGTGCTGCTCTTAAAACGTACCACTACCCAGTGCTGTTCATCGTGACAGCACTTGCTGTCTACCTGCATGTGGGCGAACCATTGATTCGGGGTTGTCAGCGCAAAGGGTTGTCGATGTGTCAATCGACATGAGGGGGCTGTGATCGTGTCGTATTGTTGATATCAACACATTGTGACAGTCAGGGACTCTCTGTGTGTGCGCACACACATCATTCAGTAAGAAGGAAGGGCGAGGAATACGTTTGTTTGTGACCAAATTAGAAGGTTAAACGGTCAGAAAACAAACGGCTCAAAAACTTCATTGAAACCGTTCCAATAAGTGTGTGAGGATGAAAGAGGAGATGAAATATGTCTGAGGTGGATAATTTTTCTGTGGGGGGCCAGCATCATGTATTTCGTAGCTCGGTTCTGTCCACTGGACAGAATCCACGACCTTGCTTTGTGAGGTTTCGGTGTCAGAGGTCATCCCGTGGTCAATCCATCTGCCTTGTCTAGCTGCCATGGACCACTTGGATGTCCTTTTAACAGCACAGCGCCTCGTCCTTTCTTCAATCACCGTGTGTGTCCCGGGGACCCCACACCCTCTCTCGTTGGTGGCATCGGACCAGAGCCTCTCATCGAATAATTTAACTGCCGTTGGTGAGATGATTAAATCAGTTGGCGTTCGATGTTGTTATAGAGCTACCTCGTGACGACTAATAGCTGTTGTTGTTTGTAGCTAGAGCTATAACGGATACAAACCATAGTGTTCCTTGAATAATGTATGACCGTATATGCGATTAGATATACACCTTCAAAAGATCTAAAGACAAAGTGGGTCAGCCGCGCCGAATGAAAACACTCCGCCATTCGCTTCACCATCTCACCCAATGAAATGTCTCTGGAACATCTCGATATTCTGGCCTTAATGGTAGCAGAATAGTTATAGTCTCCTGGCTGGAGAACACCCGAAAGCTTTAGCTTTTATTTCAGGTGTGTAAACACAATTTCCACTCTCACGTTCAGTCTTTTTTCCCTGTGAGCCAAACCACGGAGGACTAGTCTTTTGCGGGCTCGACTGTGTTCACAGCAAAGCTCTGTGCACACTGAAGAACAAAACAGACCCTGCTGTACTTACCCCTCCACCTGCACCACCAACACGTTCAAACATCTGATAACTGGTCTTTAGTGAGAGCTGCCGAGCGTGAATTGTCCATGAAGCTGAAGCTGACCTCAGACCCTGCCCAAAGACATTGGAGCGACCATAAACGAATTGGGGGGTATAGGGGGGGAAAATACATAGCACGTTCCCGGTGCGGTCAACCAAATGGTGATTGACTCCTGGTTTGTGTTTGCTCCAGGCTAGCCAACAGGGATCCCGGGGTCCGCCAACAGCAAGCCTCATGGCTTCAGCACAGGATGCGTGCAGGCAGGGTATATTTGAGTATTTTTTAAAACCATAAAAAAATAACACGGAAAAACATACATTCCTCTGCCAGTAAATGCCTGGCACCTCCGCTGTGGGCTTTAGCTTAGCGTCATGATTGACACTGCAGCAGAGCTCCTCTTTTTGCCTTTTGATCACGGCTAAACTGCTATTAGAATAATTGTGCTCCAGCCCACACAGTGATGGTTGTCATTAGGTCACTACCGTCTCTCTCTCTCGCTCTCTCTCTCTCTCGCTCTCTCTCTCTCTCTCTCTCGCTCTCTCGCTCTCTCGCTCTCTCTCTTTCTCTCTTTCTCTGTCTCTGTATCTCTGTCTCTCTGTCTCTCTCTGGCTCTCTGTCTCTGTCTCTCTCTCTTTCTCTCTATCCCTGTCTCGCTCTCTCTCTCTCTCTCTCTCTCTCTCTCTCTCTCTCTCTCTCTCTCTCTCTCTCTCTCTCTCTCTCTCTCTCTCTCTCTCGCTCTATCCCTTTCTCTCTCTATCCCTTTCTCTCTCTATCCCTTTCTCTCTCTTTCTCTCTCTCTATTCTCCCCTCTCTGACACGCACCCGCTTTATCTCTGTCTGCTTCCAGCTCCCTGTGGCTTGTGAAATGTATCTGGCATGGTAATCGGCTCAGTTGAAGAATTGCCGGGACAGAGAACGTAGAAAAAATATCAAAAATCTAAGCCACTCCATGCGTGAGTAACAAGCTGACCAAGCACAGGCAACATCACTGAATAATCCCTCGCGCTTCTCTCTCTGCACCCCCCCACCCTCAGCCCTTCCCAGGCCTGCTGTAATCCCGTTGTTTCACCTTGTTTTTTTTGTCTTTTCTGCAAACATAACTTTTCCCCTTGTATTTACCAGCTCTGGGTTTTCTCTGCGTTGGATCTCATGGCTTCATGGCAGATTCACCCACGGTGTAAACCTGGCAACCTTCAATGTATCCGAAATCCTCGGAATCAATCCTAAAAGAATGACAGATTCCTGACATCCCTCCTCAGAAACACAAACATATTGAATAACTGCGATTCCTGATGTAAGGAGGGGACAGTTATACAGATGTTCAAGTAAACTATGACAGAATAAAAGCCTTTACTGAACTTGGACAGGTCTTTTAGCAGTGAATGGCCCGATTCAACTAGGCTAAGTAGAGTTTGGGTGTGTTATGATTGTATTAATTCATAATCCAGCCTTGTTAAATAGGGATGGTAATATTATTAAGGTGGAGGTATTGCTTTTCATTCATTGACTCTAATTCCCCACACATCTTGGGTGCTTATTGCCTAATGAGAAATAAGAAAGCACTTACAGGCATCCATAGACACTGAACGGCAAGTAGAGATTATCTGTCTGAGTCACTCACACTCACTCACTCTCTCTCTCGCACTCTTGCTCTCTTGCTCTCTAGTTCTCTATGCCTCTCTCACTCTCTCTGGTTTTCTTTATAGCTCCCTCTCCCTTTCTCTTGCTCTCTCTCTCTCTCTCTCTCTCTGTCTCTGTCTCTGTCTCTGTCTCTGTCTCTGTCTCTGTCTCTCTCTCTCTCTCTCTGTCTCTCTCTCTCTCTCTCTCTCTCTCTCTCTCTCTCTCTCTCTCTCTCTCTCTCTCTCTCTCTCTCTCACAAGCTGTCTCTCCCTCTCTCTAAAGCTGTCTAGTTCTCTCTCTCTCCTCTTTCTCTCCCTCCCTCCCTCTAGCTCTCTAGTTCTCTATCCCTCTTTCTCGTCCCTTCTCTCAGTCTTAGTTGCTCTCTCTCTCTCTCTCTCTCTCTCTCTCTCTCTCTCTCTCTCTCTCTCTCTCTCTCTCTCTCTGTCGCTCTCTCTCCCTCACTCTCCCTCTCATGCTAGCTCTCGATGTCTCTCTCTCACCCTTCCTCAAATTATTGCACTTTGTACTAAAGCCAGGGGGATCTTCAAACACATAATTTCATTGTGCAGGCTTCCTGTAGTGTGTTTGGGGGAACCGGCTTGACTCGGGGATCCTAGGGAAAGTAATTACGCCTTTAACGACGGAGGGAGCGGGTCATCGGCAGGTAGATCATGGATGGACATCGAAAACCGTTGTGTTATCGACGACGTCCATAATGAACTGATGCATCGACGCGTCCCCCTCAAACAAATTTGTGGAACGGCGCCGCGTTATTACTCCACGGCTCGTTATGAGCAAATTATGCTAACGATGTTCCTATTTTCCTAAGACCGTGGCCGCTTCCCAAAGTATCTAGAATCTGTCCGTCCCGTCACTACTGATCGAACACGCTCAGGCACACAATTAATACGCAAACTACAACAGCGGCGGAATAAACTAGGAGCGATAATTCATTACGCTCAGCGTAATATGACATCCGATACCCTATCGATCACGGCATGGCTTTAATTTGCTCCTAATGAAAGTGTATTAGTGCCCCTGATTGATTGTTTTTTCACACATGGGAGGGCTTGGTTATCTTACACATAGGCTGCCAGCACACACACGCACACACACAAACACATTCATGTACACACACACACACACACCAAACACACACCTGCATCGATGTACACACGCACACACCCATGCACTAACACACACACACACACACACACACACAAACACACACACACACATACACACACACACACAAAGAGCCACATTCATACACACACACACGCCTACACAGAGCCACATTCACACACAAACACACCACACACACACACACACACACACACACACACACACACACCACACACACACACACACACACACACGAAACGCATCATTCATGCACACAGATCTACACTGCCACATGCACACACACACACACATACACACACACACACACACACACACACACACACACACAAACAGTGTGCAGCGTTATTATCTCATTCTCTGCGCTCTGATTTCCCCCCGAGCCCCGAGGTGTGTGTGAGGGACAGTCAGGGTTCACTTCCCATCAGCCCAAATCCCCCATCACGCCCCAGCCGGCCCTGGCTTCAGTCTAGCACCCGGCGCAGCGCGGCCAGCAGCCCGGAGAACACAGGGACACGTTCAGGGTAGTGAAAAACGGTTTTGGGGGGTTTTTAACCACGAATTTTGGGTTGGGATTTAAATATAAACATATATAATTATTTCCAACCGAATGGAAACGTTAGACAGCATGCAGCAAAAAAAAACAAAAAACGACAGAGATCTTTCTGCTAGTCGGGCCAATTAGCTCTGCCTAATTCCAGAATGTACCGACAGAGCCAGCGCTCAGTCTTCCGCGTGAGTCAGCAGTAAATAAAACAAAAGTTTCTCCTGAAGACTCTCCAAGACGACCGTCTGAGGCTGCGCCCGACGCGGTGTGGCGGAGTGGGTCAGCGCTGGTCTCTCTCTCTGACTCCAGTGCTGCCAGATCACTCTGGTCCACCAACCAGTCATCTGATGCCAATGGTTGAGGTTCAGGGTTGTTTGGTTGTTGTTTGTTGTTGTTGTTGTTGTTGTTGTTGTTGTTGTGGTCGGTGACCGGTTGGAACGACCCCCAGGGCTGTGGACCGTTTTCAGTACAATACAGGGCCGCCAATCATGACTCTTTCGTCGTGTCACATGGTTAGGTTGTGTATTGCACACTCAGCAGTTTAATTATGTTGTGCTCGTGTGTGTGTGTGCGCGCGTGTGTGTGCGCGTGCATGTCTGGAACGCCATCGTTGAGCACTTGAGACGAATTTAGTGATTTTTAATAACTCCCTTCCGCCTTTTCTTCATCTTCAGTCAATCTGTTCACAGCTGACATGTCCCGTTTCCCTGGCAACCGTCTCAATCTCACGTCCACGCCGTGCAAGGTCGATCGTCATGATGGACGGAGGCTCGAACCTCGAGCCTCTAAACGGTGGGAGACGACCCCCCCCCCCCTTATCGACGACGTGAAAACGGCGGACGTCTGCTTCGTGTCGAACATCGCAACGTCTTGATGGCGCGAGGGAGGCGGGGCCAGCGGCCACCGCTTGACGAGTGTCACATCGATGACATCACGGCGTGACACCTCAGATGCCAGCCAGATGCTGCTGGGGGGGGGCTCTGTTCTCACCCCGCTGCCTCCGCCTAAACGATGAGAGCTGACGAAGCGGCCCCCGGGGACTGGGTGGTGGCGGTTAAGGGGGGGGGGGGCTATTTAGCACAGCCGGGGGGGGGGGGGGGGTCTTTATATTTCTTCCTTCCTTCGACTCTCTTCCCTTTCTCCTCCTCGACTCCTTTCTGCTGTCCTTCCCCTTTGCCCTTCCTCTCCTTGTTCCCCGTCTTCGTCTGCCTCTCTAACTTCCTCTCCTCCTTCCTCTTCCTCTGCCTCATCTTTCTCCATCAATACCTCTTCCCCTCATTCTTCATCTTCCTCTCCTCCTTCCTCTCTCTAATGTTCCTGCTACCACTACTTGTCTTCCTCCTCCTCCTCTCCTCCTCCCTCCCTCTAACATTCCTCCAACTACTCCTCCTCTTCCTCTCCTCTGCCTTCCTCTCCTCCTCCCTCCATCTTTTCCCCCTACCTCTCCTCATCCTCCTTGTCCTCCTCTTCATCTCTTTCTCCAACTTTCCTCCTCCTCCCCTCCCTCTTCCTCCTCCTCCTCCTCCCCCCACTCTTCTCCTCCTCCTCCTCCTCCTCCTCTTCCTCCTCCTCTCCTCCCTCTTCCTCCTCCCTCTTCCTCCTCCTCCTCCTCCTCTTCCTCCTCCTTTCCTGCCCAGTCTGAGGGCGTTGTGACAGTTAAATCCCGGCGCGGCGTTACCCGGGTTTAGCCGCTGTGCCAGCGGCGGTGGAGGCAGGAGCCCGGGCCCCGACCAATAACTCTCTGGATTGGATTTGGTGTTTGTCTACGAGACGCTGCTGCTTCTTCAATTTCCACATTAATATCTTTTAAAGTGGTTAGGCGACGGCTCCTCGCGCGGTGGCACCGGCTTCTCTGCAGGAGCGATGTCATGGCCGGCGCCTCCGGTGTTATTTAGCACAGCCGTCCCCTTGTTTAGCGAGACGTCCCTTTCGAAGCTGTTCATACGGCACGAGAAGGTCCGGACAGCTTCACACAAAGAGCTCAGGGAAACGCTGCTGAAAAGCACGGAAGTAGGTTGAGTGTGAGGAACCGCAGTTTGTTCAATGAGCGTTCTAAGAACGACGTCGTAGCGTCGAAAACAAACTCGAGAAGTGGCTCATCTTTTGAAAAACGGGGAAAAGGAGTAAAAAAATAAGAAAAGAGAAATTACTTTTTCCAGCACTCTTTTGTTCCTGGGGAGGAATACTTTTCCAACACGACTTTAAATAGATACATGTTTGTGAATCACACATCCACCAATCTGGGATGAACACCAATTAACATCCTTACAATTTCAGAAGGCAGCGCGCCTCTGATCTCTTCACACGTTGGGCCCGGCTGCTGCTGTCATGACAGGACGCGGGGTGCACGCTTAATTTATTTATTAAGCAACCGTGGATCTATTTCTGAAGTGTTGATTTATGCACTTGAAAGTTTAAAACAACCTCATCACCTCTCAACACCTCCCCTAGCACTGTGCACACACAGACACCCACACCAAGACACACAGACACACACAACCACACCCTCACCCAGACACACAAACACACACACACACACCTTTGCACGATTCCATTCACACGTTCATTTTAATAATACGTGTTAAAGCGCCATTAAGCCTTTCACTGTGATAACCAGATGTTAATTGATCGTGTTTGAGTCAGGCCCACCGTTTTTGCACTCCAGCGTTATACTCTGAAAGTTAGTTTGAAGATGCCAGAAGTTGCCGGGAAAACAAGTATTGTTTGAAACACTTCATATTAAGGGCACGTTGATTAACCATTGATTAACATGCAGTTCATGCAGTAATTAGCATTAATGTATAGTACTATCTTAGGGATAAGGGTTAGTGGGTAAGGGTTAACTTTAAACCCGTTAAATAGTGTATGCATTACTTTAGTTAACAGCTAATTCAACCAAAGTGTAATAATCCCATTGGTACACAAAGAATCACAGTAACATACAGAAACATGAACACCATTAGCATACATGAACACCATAATCAAATTATCATAAGCAAACTGTTCTTACTTAAAAGGTATAACTGCATTGAGTAATGGCAATGAATGGTTAAGGAAGGTTACTCTTACTGTGAAAATCGATTGGAATCAATTCTCTCACCCTGGCAGTGTTAATGCCTTGCTGTTGCCGACACAGGACTACGACGCGATGCAATGTGTACCTGCCATAGGAAGACATTACAGTGGTGAAAGGACAGACGTAACTGATTGAGAAATAACATCCTAGTCACTACAAAAATCGTTAGGACTGAACCCTGGGATTGCAGAAATCAATAACAAACCAGATGAAACCGTGGTCAGGCGTGCCCGTAAGAGCTGCAGCACTGCATTATATATCTGGTGACATTTCTAGTCCCCATCAAAAGGTGTCGAATCTTTAACACCATGCTGAGACCTGTCTGGGGAATCTGACCTATAGCTGTTTGCTGGCTGCTTGGCAACCGAATTGTTCCATTCTTGCATGGGTTTTAGCAACCAACTTTTATTTATAAAAACATAACATTTTCTATAGATTTTTGTTAAGTGTGCAACAACATGAATTAGACTGCAGTGAAAAAGGAATTATTCCGGACTGATTTATTTTTACTTGTTTTGTCGTTTAGTATATCTCACTATACCCTTGAGGATGGTTGGGGATTTATTTTTATTCGGTTGGATTCACACCCGCCATTTTTATCCCTGCGCTCAACCATGGTGATGAGATGGTATAGAAATGTAGAAGGGATTGGTTTCAAACCACACTCACTCACACACCATTTGCAGTCTCCAGTATATTATGCATATGTGTGTGAGAGTAGAAGCCACTCTCCATTTTGTGGGCCCTTCCTGCGTGGGTTGATTTTAGCATTATTAACATAGCACGCACACACACACACACACACACACACACACACACACACACACACACACACACCCACTGTTGCTTTTCTTAGGTTCATTCTGAGTATCCCCTCCTTGCTTAACGTGCTGCAGTTCAGACGCCTATGCAGTTCAAAGTGTGGTGCCTCAGAGCCATATAGTTCACACAGTGCTGGGACCTTGTGTACCACCCCCCCTCACTCAACATTCACTTTAAAGCTCTAGACTCCCTGTGTGTGTGTGTGTGTGTGTGTGTGTGTGTGTGTGTGTGTGTGTTGTGTGTGTGTGTGTGTGTGTGTGTGTGTGTGTGTGTGTGTGTGTGTGTGTGTGTGTGGGTGTGGGAATGTGTGTATGAGTGTGTGCGTGTACTAGTGTGTGTGTGTGTGTGCGTTTGTGCATGGGTGAGCACACACATGCTCCCTTTCCTCTGCTCCTCCTTGCTCCTCCGAGTTTCTCATTACATTCTTTCTTTGCTCTTTTTCTCTTTGTGTCAACAGCTTCATTTTATTTGGCTCTCTTTGGGGCTTTCGGATTGAAACCGCCACCCCCATAAACCTCATCATAACGATAATAGACTCTTCCCTTTGTACCTCACACATGGCAGTGTGGGGCCGTTCAACAGGTTAAACAACATCACCGGGGGGGATACTCCTAACAAGGCACTGCACTGCAGAGGAATTGTATCAGGCACGTTCTCCCATGATTAGATTCACTAGGACCAGACGAAAGTCACTCAAGCTCTATTACGAAGGATGGGCATCTGTGTTTAACACAATCCAGCCCCCCATGCTATTAATGTTTAATGTATAATTAAATGTTCTACATGGCCAACTTGTTGACGGGCATAATTTATGCTTCTGACTCTCCCGTTTGCGACAGGAGGTCAAAGGCAGACTGTGAGATAAAGAGAGAGACAGAGAGAGAGAGAGGATAGACGGGCAGTCTAACATAAATAGAGATGAATACATACACTGAGAGACAGAGAGACAGAGAAAAAGGAGAGAGAGACAGAAAGACAGTGTCATATAAATACATAGAGTCTGACATGAAGATAAATACATGAAGTGAGAGACCGTATGTATCTCTATATGAGAGAGAGAGAGAGAGAGAGAGAGAGAGAGAGAGAGAGAGAGAGAGAGAGAGAGAGAGAGAGAGAGAGAGAGAGAGAGAGAGAGAGAGAGAGAGAGAGAGAGATGCCTCTGGGGAAAGATAGAAGAGAATAGCCAGACTGAGAGACAGACATAGAGACAGAGAGACTAGAAAGAGACAGACAGACAGACAGAATAGAGAGAGATGGACGATGTGAGGGTGAGGATGGCAGGCAAAGAGAGGAGAGACTGAGAGAGAGAGAAACAGAGTGGAGCGAGACAGACTCAGAGACCAGAGACGGGGAATGGAAAGGGCATGAGAGCCACCCCCACACACACACACACACACACACACACACACACACACACACACACACACACACACACACACACACACACACACACACACACACACACACACACACACACACACACACACACACACAGGGGGAAGGGGGGATTGCACTAGCCTTATTTAGCAGTTGAAAGGTGGCAAGGGCAAGTCCTTGATGATGGAAGTAATTACCACACCAGAGAGCGAGCTCATTTTGATGTTTGCCTAAAGGCCTGCGACGGCACTCACGTCCCTCTGCCGCTGGTGTCCTCAGAGCACCTGTCCGCCGTGCCAGCCCTCTCCTCGTGCCCGCCGTCACGTTCCAGGAGGATCTTTGGAGGAGTTTTTTGCCGAGTTCGGAATTACTATTATTATCCATTTTATTTTGCACGTTATTATTTTTGGCTGTGAGCAATCTCTTCGCCACAGGCTTTCGTTGTGGGGCTGCCAGGTGTGTGGGTTGATCTTTTGTGCGTGTATATGTGTGTGTTTGTTTGTGTGTGTGTGTGGGTGTGTTTGTGTGTGTGTGTCTGTTGTATGTTCACCTGGGGGGAGCAGTATGGAGTGGCAGGGATGGGATGTGTGATTCTTCTGGTCCAGGAAACAGTAGACACTATCTTTTCCCCAAAGACAGCTTTTCCCCCTCTCTCCCTCGCCCCCTCTCTCTCTCTCTCTCTCTCGCTCGCTCGCTCTCTCTCTCCCTCTGTATCTTGAGCGCTCTCTCTCTCTCTCTCTCTCCCCTCTCTATCTCTGTCTCTTGGGCGCTCTCGCCCTCGCTCTCTCTCTCGCTCTCACACTCTCTTTCTTTCTCTGCCTCACTCTCGATCTCTTTGTCCATCCCTCTCTCTCTCACACTCTATGTCTCTCTCACTCACTCTCTTTCTCTCTTTCTTATTTTCTCTCGTCACCTCCCTCCTAAGTCTGTTAACTTCTCTTTTTTGTGTCTCCCTCCCTCCTCCCTCCCTTCTGTCTCCCTCCCACCTTAACTCACACCAGTGTCCCTTAAGAAGAAACACAATCAATAATCAACGCCTGCCAAAGACAACACACCTGTCATAGTGTTTACACAGAACTTGGCCTTTTCTCTCACACTCACGCACACATACACACGCACACATACACACAGTTGCTATCGGCAGTATGACAACCCGGGCAGACTTATCGCTCTATCTCTTTTTGTTTCTTTGTTCCTTTGTTTTTCTGTTTCACTCTTTAGTTCTCTCTCTGTCTGGCTCGCTCGCCCCCTCCCTCTCTTCCCCTCCCTCTCTCCCTCTTTCTCTCCTGTGCTCTCTCTCTCTCTCTCTCTCTCTCTCTCTCTCTCTCTCTCTCTCTCTCTCTCTCTCTCTCTCTCTCTGTGTCTCACTGGCAGTGTCTAGAATGCAGACCGCCACCTTCAAACTTCATGCCTCCCCTTGATCGGGGTGGATCGATGTGGGGTGACGGGGAGCCGTCGACTCCGCCGGTCGCATGCCCCCACCTAAGAAAGGATTGGCAGGGGATAGAAAAAAGGGCAATTTCGGTGAGGAAGGGAGATGATTTATCGCCGTTAAATGTCAGCACATAACAATAACTCCATGACTTTAGGAACGGCAAATAAAACGGGGCCCACGAAATGGCACAGGGCTATAATGGCCGGGAGTCAAATGACAGAGGGCTCGGAGGGGCTTATCGCTGTGAACTTACTCACTTTATCACCGCCGTTTGAGTTTGTGTTTTAATATCTGCACTGAACGGGAGGATCGGCTGCTTTCGTTTGGAGTGGAGCGAAGCGGCCCATCATGGCGAGAGGGTACTGCCTTCAAAGCTCTTCTGTTAAAGGGTATAAATGCAGGTTTCACTGAGGCTCACATTGTCTTCAACATGCATGTCACTCAAGAACAGGTTCAGATATCGTCACCATTTTCCTAATCGATAGCTGTGAACAGAGCACCATGAGATGAAACCGAAAACGTGAACCAGTTTGAGACCAGTAAGTCCAGGTCCTCAAAGCAATGGATTGATGGAAATGAAAACCAAAACAGCTAATGATTTATTCTCCTCCGTTTGTAATGAACCCAGACTCACCATGTTGCCAATGCCCCCCAGTGGGACCCTCACCATCAGAATCCCTTTCCTTTACTGTTTCTGGATAGGCGGGGGGTGGGTGTGGGAGTGGATGGGTGTGGTTGGTGGTGGGTGGGTGATGGAGATAGTCTGGCTGATCCATCACTAATCTCCCTGGAGGAGCCAAACGGAGGGTGCTTTTCAGTATGCAGGCTGACTTCATTATGGAAACAGTGTGAATTGCCCCAAAAAAGGGTTTGGGATACTGCATTGACAGAGGCAGATGCATTCAATGGATTGCACCTGTATGTGTGTATGGATGGATGGATGTATTATGTATTCATGTATGTGTCTTTGGAAACATCTGTATGCGGTGACAGTGGCTATGGTTTTGTGGTTTGTTTGCTAATAATTAACAGCTGCGGTCTCTCAACACAGACAACTGCAGCAAGTTAAACACAGCAGAGTGGTTAATTGCCCTGATAGGTACACGGAAGAGCCAACCCTGAGCCACTTTCATCACCATAACTCCTCAACACTCATTCCCTGTGAACTCATTACGAATAATTTCTACTAACAAAATCAATAATACGATTCATTCAGTTTTTCCATAAAACATAATACGCAAATTCCTTCATTATCCATGTACTAATTAAAACCGTGACTTTTCCTTCATGTTATCTCTTATAGCTTACATAGCACGGTGCCTTGTGGGGAGAGACAATCACATTAGTAACAAGCAGAGAGTCGCTGACGGGGTGGCTTGTGCTAAATTGAACCACAGGAGAGGGGGGTGGGGGGGGGGGACAGAGGCGATGTAATTACCACCCCCTTCACCTACATATTACAGGGACGAGCATACCGTTAGACACGCGGGGCCAATCAGGCCACAGGGCGGAAGGGGGGGGGTCGGGCTGCTTTGTGAACGATGACTGGAGAGGTGCAAGCCAGGTCAGACGCAAGCCTCACTTTCCCTTCATCTCTCCGTCTCACTCGCTCTCCCATTATCTCTCTCCCTCCTTCTCCGTCTTGTTCTCTCTCCATCTCTCTTGCTGATTCTCTCTCTTGCTCCCTCTACCTCGATTTCTCTCTCGCTCTCAATCTCTCTCTTGTTCACTCTCTCTCTCATTTTCTCTCTTGTTCTCTCTCTTTCATTCTCTATCATTCTCTCTCTCTCTCTCTCTCTCTCTCTCTCTCTCTCTCTCTCTCTCTCTCTCTCTCTCTCTCTCTGTCCCTCTCTCTCTCTGTCTCTTTCTCTCTCTCCCCATCTATCTCCCTCTCTCTCTTTCCCTCCCTCTCTCCCCCTCCCTCCCGCTCCCTCCCTCCCTCCCTCCCTCTCTCTCCCTCCCTCCCTCTCCCTCTCTCCCCTGCTCCCTCTCTGTCTGTGTAAGTGTTCCGAGACGCTCCTCGGAGGCACACTTCCTTATCAGCGTTCACTGGAAAAACAGCGAAAACAAAACAACAGGCAGAATCAATAAGTCTTGCCGAGCGCTGCCAGGATGGCCGCCGCATAAAGCGATTATATTTGTTTCAAGTGGCGTCGCTGTTCTTTTTTACCGAACCTCTAAAAAGGCTGTGATCTGAGCTTTTTGCGGTGTTATGCTAACCGAGCCAAATGAATCCTGTAAACTGTTTGTTTTATCCGACATCGATGCATTTAATGTAAAGCATTACCCGAGGTCTTGTGGGTAAACACCCAGATTCTTCCCCCGGTGGGTTACTGTGATTGGACACAGCGACCGCTGTATCCACAGGGCGGCGTTCGTTTGTTTGGGTTTTTCTGTTCCAACTGTCCTGTAACCAGGACGATGCCCTCCCTGAGGTAGGCTTGAACCCCCCCTAACCCCCCTCCATCCCCACCCTGGAGCCCCGAGGCGCGATGCCACATATTTACAGGACTGATCCGCATTGTGACAGGCAGGAAGAACACTTCAGGTACAGGTCTTTAATCACCCTGGCATCCTGGCCGCTCCACGCTGCTGCAGATCCGCCCGGGACAATGTGGGGAGTGCCCCGTTACACAGGAGAGAGAGAGAGGATGAGAGAGAGAAAAGGCAAGGGAGAGAGAGAAAGGGAGAGAGACAAAGAGGGAGAGAGAGAGAGAGAGAGAGAGAGAGAGAGAGAGAGAGAGAGAGGCAGAGAGAGGCCTGCTAGTACAAACCTAAAGGGATACCGACAAGTACTTTGCGGGGATCCCTTGGCTAACTTAACATTATTCTCCGGCCCCTGTCTGAGGAGACAAGACACACGTCTTCCAGCCCAGTCTTTTAATGCCCGGGGCTCAACCGGCATTAGCTATTCATTCAGCACCACTAACAGACTCTCTGGCACTGTCCCTTAGAACTTAGAAATATTAAGTGTGAGATTATGTGGTGGTCTTTGGCTGGGCTTCTTGGAAAGGAGTCATTGGCCGTAGTAGTTCTAAGGCTCATCCGTTTGTTGATCGGATGGTTTTACTTATACACGGATTGACCGAAGGACCTGTTTGGATGAGGCCTTCCTCCTTCCCAAACAGAGACAACATCCTGACTCTCTTAAAGTCTGTGTGCATGTGTGTGTCTGTGTGTGTGGTCGTGTGCCTTTGTTTTTGTTTGTGTGTGTGTGTGTGTGTGCACGTGTATGTATGTACGTGTGTGCGCGTGTCTGTGTGTGTGTGTGTGTGTGTGTGTGTGTGTGCGCGTGTCTGTGTGTGTGTGTGTGTGTGTGTGTGTATGTGTGCGCGCCCGCGCCTGTGTGGGTGCTTGCATGGAGAATGCAG